>NC_142505.1:44867500-45169500 GCF_057876585.1 Rhinolophus sinicus
ATGGAAAGTGAGTGTGAGTCTATGGTGGGCAACTAACCCATCTTGGCCACGGATAGAAAGGTAGGCAGGTGACAGGTCATGTATGTCCCCAAGTCTGCAAAGCCGTGCTCAGCATTCTCTCTCCCCAAATCCCATCTCTGCTTTGGGCAATGGAGGGCACTTTGCCAGGTCACCCTGCTTTTCCCCTACTGGGGGTCTTAGCTCCTTAGGAAGATACCCCACAGACAGAGATTTCATGGAGACCTCAGATCCCTTTTGCATCTAGATCTTCTCTAGAAAGCGGACCGTTTAGTCTAAGATGCCCTTTTATAAGCCCCCAGTAGAAGCTTAATTGTCCTAACGCAGAGGAACTGGATTTCTCAGTGGGAGGTACGCATTTAATAATTGCATATTCAAGGCATTCCCTGTGCTCTTTGTATTCTGGTGTATACTCTGGGGTTATTCAGGTCATGGAAGGAACTTCATTACCCAGCATTGGACCACAATTCTGCAATTCTTTCTATATCACATTTAGGAACAAATTGCATATTACAAGTAGAACATATGTAGACAATTACTGGTTTAATTCCACGTGGATGCTTAAGGCTTTTTATTTTAATAACCCCATAAAATTCTTAAGAACTCTCATCATGCTTCTCTTTTATCTGGAGGAAGATTTATTATATGGTAGGTCTCTTGATAGTGTCCCATTTCATCAGAGGGGTTGACTTGACTCAGAGTCAAACAATTCTGGGGTTTGCATGGGGAAGTGACCACTGGACACTCAGTCCCGGCAAACCCTGTGCATATAAAGCCCTCCAAATGGGGTTGCAGGGTAGAGAGTGTCATACTCTGCTTCTCTGTGACCCCACTCAGCACTTTGAGGACGTCTCCTTACAGGTGAACATACTTTAACAGATATGATTGGTAGGGATGTAATCATCGTAAGGTCTGTATCTGTTTATGATTGAAATCCTTGGAGTGTTATTCCACTGCCTCTCAGAAGTATTGAAACACTATCACCCCAGATCATTCAAAGCCATTGCATTATAATAGCTGAGAAAATGCAGGTTGCAAGGAATAGGGTGCCTGAGGCTGGAGTATACCAAGGCCCATCTCTGGCTAAGTTCTCCTTGGTGCAGAATAACTTATTTAAACAAATATTAAGTGAACACTTAATATTCTATACACAGTACTAGGAAATTAGGGATAGAAGCAAATAAAATAACGTGTTGGATGCTATGATCCCCCTCCTACACTGACGGACTTAACTCCCAACTGTCGTGATTGTTTCCGGCTGACAGCCTTCAACTGTCAACCCTTTTCAGGAACTGGCTCAGCTAGAGAGCTGCCTCTCCCAAGGTCACATCCCCGGGCCACGGCAGACCATATGTAATGATTGGTCTGAAGGTCTAACCCTGAAGGACCAGCCAGCTTCAGAGTTCCCCATAGGGTGGGCTGATACTTTGGTTGAGACTACCTTGCAGCCCAGCTGTTCCCTTTGCCCAATTCTGCTTCCCCCCCACTCCCTTCCTTGGGGAGCATTCTTAAAATTACTCCTCAGTAATCTTCCTGCATGTAATGTCAGCCTCAGTGTCGGCTGCCTGGGGAACCTAACCTGAAACAATTGTATATATATATATATATATATATATATAAAAGTTTATTGGGGTGACAATAGTTAGTAAAGTTACATAGGTTTCAAGTGTACAATTCTGTAATACATCATCTATATATCACATGGTATGCTCACCACCCAGAGTCAGTTCTTCCATCACCATATATTTGATCTCCTTTACCTTCATCTGTCACGCTCTCCCTCCTTACCCTCTGGAAACCACTAAACTATTGTTTATGTATATCAGTTTTTGTTTCTTTGTTTGTCTTGTTCCTTTGTTGCTTTCAGTTTTATATACCATATATCAGTGAAATCATACGGTTCTCGACTTTTTCTGTCTGACTTATTTCGCTTAGCTAAAACAATTGGGTATTGAGGGACCCTTTGATTGAGGGGCTCACAATCTAGCTATAGAAATAGATATGTCAGTAACTAACTGTGCCCCTCATGAAAGCCAGAGACATGAGAACAATGATGAGGAAGCAGCAGAGAACTCTTCTATCCTTCTTTCCATCAGACAAGGAGGAATGAGCCCTCCCCGAAATGGGAGCAAAGATGTGGCATAATTATTAGTACTTTGTATAGCCAGGATGTGAAAGGATGTTCAAGGGCCATTTATGCTTTTCTCATTTCTCTTTCACACTTCCTTCCTCTTCACACTTGTACAATGCCTGCGTTTTCATTTCCAGTGGTGGATGAGCTTTCTCCCAGGTAGACACTGCATATTCTGCCATGAATCTAAAAGGCTGACTCCCAAGTAATGGGTTTTAGAAGATCAATAACCAAGTTGTTCCCAGACTTGCTGAAGCAGGTTTTACATTTATAATGTAAAAAACAAAGGGCTCAAAGAAAGAGGAGAGTTCATCTAAACTAAGGAGAGCTAGATTACATCATTAAACCGGTAATTAACCTGGTGGCTTTGACTTAAGAAAATCAATGGAGCTTTCTCACTTGTGGAAAAGAATAAATTTAATATTTTATGTGCAAATGTTTATCTTTTTTGTTTTTCTTCCTATTTTAGCATACAATTTCTTTGGTGGGCACTTGGGCTTGTTTTCTTCTCAAAGTTTAAAATTGGTAAATTTTTTTCACTGGAAATGTGATAACTATATTTGAAAGTAGGTTTATAAAGACTTTAAAAAAAATCTGTGTGTGTGTGTGTGTGTGTGTGTGTGTGTGTGTGTGTAGGGGGATAAAGAGGCATGGAATCATTTTTATGCAAGGATATAATTAGATTCAGATTTGTTCCTTTGGGATATTGTTGAAGTTTTCTGTTGAAAAATTCATTTCACTAGGCGTTCACTGGGCAACAAAGTACTGCACTAGGTTCTTTGAAAAGACCCCCAAAAAGTACTCATCTGTGTTTCTAATTAAATTAATTTAAATCTGTTGAATGCTCAGCTAGCTGTGGCCATACTATCCTGTTCAATGTTCATGGGGACAGACAAATCTCCTAGTATATACAAATGACTAGTAAACCACACACATTAAACCTGCCAGCGCTGGGGACACCTTAAAATTCTCCTGCCATCCCCATTCACTGGCATGGATTTGATAATTATCATAAGGGCCTGCACATCTATATATAATTTTTCCTTTTGTTCCTTCCTTTAGCCTAGTTTTATGATTCCAGCATTTAGCATGCCAGAAGAAACCTGGTTAGGATTGAGTAAGTCAGGTTTAGTTTTAGGAGATATAAGTGATTCCACCTTTATTTGGCAGAAATTCAGGGAATCGGATATTTATTGGACCCACTGGAAGGTCTGGAGGGCCACATCCACAGTGAGACATAGACATGCAAGGCCCAGGACTGTACTGATACAAACACATAAGTAATTTGAAGGGCAGGAGAGGGCACCGATTGCCTGGGAAAGGCCTTGCCTTCTTTAATGGGTAAGATAAAGGAAAACATGTAACTGTAGACACGTATATGTTGACTGATTTTTGTCCTGAAATGTATTAAAGCAGAAAACTGAGTAATCCGATTGAATATACTTGCCACCATTTTTTATGTGACTAAATTGCAGTAGTGGGAGTTGGGTCACCCTTTTGGTCTGGGATGTGATGGCTTGGCGGCATGGCCATCATTTTCACAAGGTGGAGAAAGCAGAAGAGTAAGTGTTAATCATTCTGGCTGGGAGCAGAGATTTCTTTCTTTCTTTTTTTCTTTTTTTTTTTTTTTTAATATTTTGGAGAGGGCTTTTGCACAGGGCTAATAATGGTGTGTAAGGGAAGGTAATGAAAGGAAACAGTACTAAAAAGTATTTCTTTTTTATGGTATTTGAGAAATGTACATAAAGACCTTGAAGTTAGTTTGAAATTATACTTTGGTTGCTGAACATTTTTAAAAACTTTTACATTACGTTGAGCTGAGCCACGTGGATTATGATTTTGATATGGTTATAAAAATAGGACCGCAAATACTTATCCCTAAGGATTTGTACTTCTGGTCCTCAACACCTCAATATTACCCTTAGTTTTTTGGATAATTTATGTTTACTGAATGTTCACATCACACAGGGTAACCTGGGCACCTGGACAAAGTGAATTGGAGGAGATAAGCCCTAAAAAGCCATCTCTCTTGGAAGTTTCTCCTTGAGTTATTGGTATCATCTGATTGATTTCAAACTCAGCTGTATTCTTGTCAGCGCTGTATTCCAGGTATTGTGATAGATGCTGGGGAGACAAAATGATAAAGGCAGTGGTAAGCATTTACAACAGATCTCAGTTTACACCAGGCAATCGATGCCCTCTCCTGCCCTTCAAATTACTCAGTTCAATGGACGAGCTAGTAAAACTTTCATGTACCTAGTTGTTCAAGCTGTCATAACTCAGTGCCCATATTCCAGGCCTTGTGGCTGGAATGGTAAATAAGTCAGGCATGGTTTCTAGCCTCATGGAGCTTACAGTTTAGTAGGGGAGCCACACCATTGACAGGTGATTACTGCTAAATGGTGATTACTTTCAAGGCTGTAAGGTAAATGAAGGCCTTCAAGTGGAATTGATTCATATGCTGAGGCCAGAACAACGAGTAAAATTAGTCCAGGAAAAGGGGACTGGAGAGCACTCAGAATATTGAGTGAGAAAACAATCTTGAGTAAGCTTCTGGCTAGTGTCAGATGAAAGGAACAGCATTTCTTTGTGGACCTTGCCTGGCCCTCTTCTTGGCAGAGAGACTGCTAGTTATCCCTCAGTAGATGTTTTTCCCTTCTCTCTTCCTAGACCCTTGAGTTTTAGCCAAGCACATAGCCACTAAGAATATAGACAACATTTCCCACCCTTTCTTATAGCTAGAAGTTATCAGGTCATTTAGTATTAGCCAATGGAATACAGTGTATGCAGTGACTTCAACTTCTAAGAAAAGTATGTTCCATACTATTTCTGTGTGTCCATAGAAAGTACGTTCTTTTTCTTTTCTTTTTTCCCCCCTTCCTGCTGGCTTGAGCTGGAACAACCCTCTTGGGCCATGAGAATTTGCCATTTGTGGAGGATGACTGAGCAATAAGATGGAGGGAATCCAGGTTCTTGATGGTAGTAATAGATCACCCATATCTGTTTTGGACCTCTTACCTTTCTATTTGAGAGAAATAAACTTACACCTTTTTAAAGTCCTTGTTATTTGGGGTTTTCTATCATAGCCCCAGATAATCCTAATGAATCCATCTTTTGTTGCTGTGTCTACCTCCAACTGGTTTCTGAGAAAGGAATAATTCAATTTCTGACTCGTAGGAGCTTCTCTGACCCACTCGGTAATGAGCTAAGATGGTTTTCCTAGGTGAAGCCTTGAGCTGTTTAGAACAGGAATATGGTCTTTGGGATTTTTCTCTTAAATTGTATTTTGTTTCAGATTTTTGCCCAAATCAACATACACTTTCAGGGCCTTTATACATCCTTTTTCTCCTATCTCTTCTTCCTTTTTCTAAGATGAAGAAAGAAAGACATAGGTAGTGGAGGTGGTCACGCAGGTGTATGTGTTACGTGGTTAAAAAGACAGTTCAGAAATCCCAGACCTAGGAGTAAAGAACATGGGATTAGGGGAGCTAACCCCAAGTATGGGGTTGGTATTGTTACATCAAATAGGCAAGTGGCACCATTTCCGGGGACCACTTCCATTGATCATCACTTTAAACATACCTTTTCATTTTAGGAGCATTTTAGACTTACAAAAAAGTTGTGGCGATAGTATAGAGCATTCCTATGTTCTCTACACACCCAGTTTCCCCTCTTAGTGACGCCATTTCTCTAATTACCCACAGGTCCTTTCATTGGCGAATGGTACGAGAAACCAACATCTGGATGCTAAGTGTGTTCCTTATATTGGGTGTTGTTGCGTCCAGGCCCTTTCAGCTGACACAGCAAGGATTTATATGTGTATGTGCTGCCCTGTGTATATACACCTACCTATAAGTATTTCTCTATGTAACTATCCATATCTATGTTAAGCTATGTATGAGTTCATACTGAATTCTCCAACACCAGTTCATCCCCACGTGGATCATTCTAGCCTTCTCTCCACATTTATCTGTAAACTCCCATTCCAATAGTGGGAAGCCTGCCCTCCCATCTGCCGTTCTGTCACTTAATTGTTTAATTCCAGTATACATGTATAGCAGTATCAGAATTGTTAATCTGTACTAGTGGGAAAGAACTTTGGTAATGGGAGTATAGGGCTGATGTCCAGTTTATTTTGTCTTATTCTTACAGATTCCAATCATTTCCAAAGTTACTTAGATGGGCACTTTCTTCCTTACCCCAGGTTGTTTCATACATTTATAATGCAGTTAGATTGTTTGTTACATTCTGTGTTCTATCCTGGAATCTCCAACCTCTTAAATGTTTTTTGTTTTTAAATTGTGTACATTAAAGTTTCCTCTCTGTGTTGTCATCTATGGTTTTGACAAATGCACAGTGTCATGTGCCAACTGTTACAGTATCATATAGAACAGTTACACCATCTTAAAAAAATCCCCTGTGCTTCACACATGCAACCCTCCTCCACGTCTCCTGCACCTATGAGCGATCTATTTTATCACTGCTATGGTTCTGCCTTTTCAAAAAATGTCAACTAATTATAATCACACAGTATGTAGCATTTTTATAGTAGCTTCTTTCACTTAGCAATATGCATTAAGATTCTTCTATGTCTTTCTGTGGCTCAATAGATCATTTATTTTTATTGTTGAATAATGTTTTCTTATATGGATATACCACGATTTTTATTTTGTATCCATTTACCTATTAAAGGGCATATGGGTTGCTTTCAGTTGTTGGCAATTATGAGTAATGACACACAAAGAATCTCAGGCAGGTTTTTGTGTTGAGAGAAGTCTTCACATCAGTTGGGTAAATACCTAGGAGTGTAGTTGTTTGAATATATTGTAAGACTGTTTAGCTTTGTAAGAAACTTCCAAACTGCTTTCCAAGTGGCTGTACCGTTTCACATTCCCACTAGCGATGCAAGTGAATGAGAGTTTCTGCTGCTGTCCATCCTTGCCAACATTTGATATTGTCATTTTTTAAAAAATTAGCTATTCTAGTAATGGTGCGTCATTGTTCAATTCACAATTTCCTAATGACACATGATATTGAGCATAATTTCATATGCTCATTTGCCATTGTACGTCTTCTTTGGTGAAGTGTGTATTGTTATAAGATCTTTTGTCTTAGCCAACGAGACTCTGTAAACCCTCCTGTGCTTGTAACTGTGGCCCTTATCTAATTTTATTATTGGCAAACACACAGTTTAGGAGTGTTTTGCACTTAATTGGAATGAATGGGTAGAAAGAACCTGTTTGTAACCTGATGGTCTGAAAGGAAGAATAGGTGCTGAAATTTAATTTTTGGACCCAAAGATGAAAAGGATCTGAATTTAAAGTAGGTACAACTGAGAAAGATCTCTCAATGATCCCACCACCTTCTTTTTCCTCAGTCTCTTGCCGTCTTGTATGCTATGGCATTTATGTCTCTATTTATCCGTTAGGGATCATTTGGCCATATAATATGATATTCAGGAGAACCATTCTGGGAGCATATAATCCTGACTCAAGATTTAAGCAGTACTTGAAGTATCTCCCATAAGAATGTCCAGCATTGAGACACTTATTTCAAATGACCCAAGTATCATCCTTCCTTTTGCATTTGTCGAGATTCTAATGCTTGGCACATTCTCGCTTAGTTCTAGTTTGATAGATGGACTTGCTTAAAACCTGACAGAAGTATTCAGACTCCCTGGCATTGATGAGTCTCTGGCTCTTCATCTAGAATATAGGCTGAGCAGCAAAGGAAACTCTTGGCAGGCTGCTTCCCTGAGACTTGTAAACAATAATTAAATGGACTTACGCACCCTGATTCTGCTGTTTCATTTCCTTCTTTCAAAATACAGGAAGGAGTTTTAGTTCTGGATAATAAATGGCAAGAATTGTATAGCGCTCTGCATTTAAACCAAATGAGTTCAATGAGGGAATACATTTCTTGCAATTACAATTTTACTGTTTTGCCTATATTCACAATAGAAGAAGAAAACAAGGAGTGCAGCTTTCTTGGTAGGCGGAGAGCTGGAAACTCACAGAAAGCTTCGTGGGACATCGGGATATCAGATCATTTTGCACCTAGTCCCAGCTCTGCCTTTGACTGGTTCTGTGATCTTCGGCAAAGCTCTCGTGACTTTTAACATTAGTCCCCCTGTCCAAAATGAGCAAGGGGAGGCAGGTGACATCTGATTTCTCTTCAGATGCAGTATGTGATAATAATAGATCTTAACACAGGTTGTAGTTTTTGTGCAAAGGCGAGAGCAAAATAACTGGTGGTGGGGCATGCCTTAACCGCCTTATGAGAGGTGTATTGACTCTAAGTGGCCACGAGGGGACATCAAAGAACACATCTGCAAAATAGCTGAATCTGTAGAGTTGCTTGTTTATCAGTTATTCTGTAAATTGAAACTTTGTTTCCTACTGAGAAAATTTCAGAGATGTATTCCCTCAGGAAAACAGTGGTTCCTAGAACAATAAAAAGATGCTCAAGGATAGAAACAGTTTTAACAGCAGTATTTAAGGGAACATACTGAATAATATATTTTTGATATTTTTGTGCCTTGCATTAAATTGGATTTGTGGTAAGGCAGCAATTTTATAAGTTTTTGGAGAGAATTCAGTTTATTTTGTCTATGGCTATTTTAATGTTTGCCTTGTTTTTTTACGGAAGTATGAAATTTTACCTGATACTAATAGATGGCCATTATATTACTTTTATGTACCTCATCTCTCCATTGTTTGGTGCCCATGATGGACAAAGAAGAAATAGTGCAGGCAATCACAGTGACAGGGCTATAAAAACTTAGAGATGGTCAAGTTTAGTCCTCTTATTGTATTGGTGAGGAAACCAAAGTGAGGCAGATGAAATTATTTGCACAAAGTCACAAGTAATTAGATTGAATTGAAACAACAACGTGTGGTTGGTTATTCGGAGGTCAACGTGAGGAGCACCAGGATTCTCAGAGTCACACTAAGGAAATATATGCACAGTGGAATTATCCATCTGAAGGAGCAACCAAAAGGTGATAAACAAGTGGCAGGGAAGTTTGCAAAAATCCCACCAGAGTGGCCTGTGTTTCTCAGGCGGCAGAATAGAGCACTGAGTGTAATGCAGGATGCAGAAATAAAATCAATTATAGATGGAGGGAAAATGGTTGTAAAAAGAAGGGAAGGGTTATAGTAGAGTTGGGATAGAAAGGCAAGAACTAGATGTTGGCAGTGTGTGTCCAGCACCTTCCAGAGGCAAAAACGAACTCTTAGGGCAGTTCAGGGGTAGCCCATGGGTTCTCACCATGGCCTTAATGAAATGACACTAAAAAAAGTCCACTTATATTCTTGAATCAATACCTCCCAACACCTCCATCTATGGTTCGACTACTGAGGGATCTGGACCAATTTAGTCCCTTCTAGACTATATGAGTTTTCATTTTCCATTTATGGTGTTATCAAAAGCAAACAGAACAAAACCAAATGCTTAAACAAGAAGATATTGGTGATTGATCCAAAGCTACCCTTATATTTGAGGGAATACTCTATTGATCATCAGAACTAGGGCCCAGGTTTAGTGGCTGCAGAGACCTGGGTCCAGCCTAATAATGGCTTATTTGATATTTGATGTGTAGTTGCTAGTTGGTTCATTATATGATCCTTACAATGCAGCCAGAAGGGCAGCTTAGAGGCTAGTGCTCTGATGATGAGTGACATGAGGATTTATCATCTTCAACCCTGATGAGGTCAACAGATTCTTTGTTTACTCCAGAGTTACAGTTTCTATGGAAGTCATTAAAATGGCTCGGTACTTATACATTGGTCAGTCTGTTTATATAAATAGATTTGCTCACGAATAAGTGGATGGGATGGTGAGAAGTCAGCTACTAATAAGTCTTAGGCAGGAGAAAAATTCAAGTATTTTGAGCAGTAGTTAACATCTCAGATGCTGTAGGAGGCAAGAAGGTATGATGTATTAAGAAAAACTATGTGTATTTTGAAGGGAAACAACACATTCCTGTTTTCACTGAGTTTCCAGTATTTCCTTGGACTGGGACCAGGGTGATTTTCATGTTTGCTGGGGAAGGTTGGACATACTATCCCAGGCATTTAGAATTGCAATTGCCAAGTTCTATGAGCACTTAGCATGGGAAATGCAATAGTCAGTCTGTGACATAACAACCTTTTGATGTCTCAGGCTTCTGAATTGAGATGGAGGGGGACCTAGATAGGAGATTCAGAATTCTAGTGATTAGAACAGGGTAAACCCCATTGGAAGCTAGCAAACTGGCTGGAAGCCCACGTGCTTCCGGTCTTTCATATGTGATTGGCATGAGTCAGTGTCCCCATTTTGGCCAGCTCTGGGTCTTTGGCCAGGCTAAGGCTCAGACCCTGGATTATGGTCCCTCCGTTCAGGGAAACCTCAGTGGAGAGCTTTCTTCCCTCTTTGGAAAGTCTCTCTGTTCTCCTCATTGACATTTTATTTCATCCACCTGGTTCTCCTGACTTCTCATTCAGGATACCTTTTTACAATCGTGCTGCCAACTCACTTATACGGGCAAATAAATGGTGCTGGGAAAATTGGAAAGCCACATGCAAAAGACTGAAACTAGACTGCTATCTGTCACCGTATACCACAATTAACTCAAAATGGGTCAACGACCTAAACATAAGACCTGAAACAACAAATTGCGTAGAAGAAAGCGTAGTTACGAAACTTATGGACCTTGGGTTTAGAGAGGATTTTATGAATTTGACCTCAGAGACAAGGGAAATAAAAGCAAAAATAAATGAATAGAACTATATCAAGCTAAAAAGCTTCTGCACAGCAAAAGAAACCACCAAGAAAACAAAGAGGCAACCAATGAATGGAACGAGATATTTGCAAACAACTCTGATAAGGGGTGAATATCCAAAATATGTAAAGAACTCATAACTCAACAACAAAAACACAAACAACCCAATTAAAATACGGGCAGAGGACATGAACACACACTTCTATGAAGAAGACATACAAATAGCCAACAGACAAATGGCCCAAAATGCTCAATATCACTAACTACCGTATTTCCCCGAAAATAAGACCTGGTCTTATATTAATTTTTGCTCCAAAAGACACCTTAGGGCTTATGTTCAGGGGATGTCATCCTGAAAAATCATGCTAGGGCTTATTTTCCGGTGACTGTGTTTCCCTGAAAATAACATCTAGCTGGACAATCAACTCTAATGCATCTTTTGGAACAAAAATTAATATAAGACCCGGTATTATTATATTATATTATATTATATTATATTATATTATATTATATTATATTATATTATATTATATATTATATTATCCGGTCTTATATTAAAATAAGACTGAGTCTTATATTAATTTTTGCTCCAAAAGACACATTAGGGCTTATGTTCAGGGGATGTCATCCTGAAAAATCATGCTAAGGCTTATTTTCTGGTTACCGTTTTTCCTAGAAAATAAGACCTAGCTGGATGGACAATCAACTGTAATGAATCTTTTGGAACAAAAATTAATATAAGACCCAGTATTATATTATATTATATTGTATCGTATCGTATCGTATCATATCGTATTATATATTATATTGCATTGCATTATATTATATTATATTATATTATATTATATTATATTATATTATATTATATTATATTAGATACCTGGTCTTATATTGTGTTAAAATAAGACCGGGTCTTATATTAATTTTTGCTTCAAAAGACGCATTAGAGCTGATTGTCCAGCTAGATCTTATTTTCAGGGAAACACGGTATTAGAGGAATATAAATCAAAACCATAATGAGATACCGCTTCACACCTGTTAGAATGGCTATTGTCAACAAAACAAATAATAACAAGTGTCGGAGAGGCTGTGGAGAAAAAGGAACCCTCACACACTGCTGGTGGGAATATAAATCGGTACAGCCACTGTGCAAAACAGTATGGAGATTCCTAAAAAAAATAAGAATATAATTACCATAAGACCCAGCAGTCCCTCTCCTGGGTATCTACCCCCAAAATCTGAACACATTTACCTGTAAAGATATATGTACCCCTGTGTTCATTGCAGCTTTATCCACAGTGGCCAAGACCTGGAAGCAACCAGTGTCCTTTGATAAATAATTGGATAAAGAAGATGTGATACATACACACAATGGAATACTACTCTGCCATTAGAAAAAATAAAATGCTGCCATTTGTGACAACATAAATGGGCCTTGAGATTATCATGCTAAGCAAAATAAGTCAGAGAGAAAAAGTCAAGAACCGTATGACTTCACTCATATATGGGATATAAAACTGAAAGAAACAGATGAACAAGACAAACAAGCAAAGAAACAAAAACTCACAGACAACACTTTAGTGGTTACCACAGGATAAAGGAGGAGGGGGGTGATAGATGAGGGTAAAAGGGATCAAATATATGGTGACGGAAGGAGAACTGACTCTGTGTGGTAAAAATATAATGCAATATATAGATGATGTATTATAGAATTGTACACTTGAAACCTATATTTTACTAACAAATGTCACCCCAATAAATTTAATAAAAATCAGAAAAAAAAAAGTCAGACAAAACTTAGACTCAGTAGCTCATGGGTGTAAACTTATAAGTCAAAGCGTCAAAGTCTTGAGGAGGTAAGAACAAAAAAGAAAAGAAAAAAGTGAAGGAGAAAGAAAGAGGAGAAGAAACTTTTTGCAAGACAAAACCGGTAATAAAATTTAGAAATAGGCCCACACGCTACCCTAGGTTTCCACTTAGAAGAGAAATAACAAATATTTGTATAACATGATATGATATTTGCATAACAAGATATGAAACCACAATTCGTTTATTACCAAACACCTACAACTCAGCCTTTTTATAGAGATAGGTTCTTTAATGGTGTTGGTTTTGCTTATCACAGAAACAAATTTTTAAAAAAAGCAATTATGTTTAAAATAGCCCATGGTAATTATGACAGGATGATTGGGCCAATGTTAGGAATTAAAGTAACTTATAGTTTCAAGCACAGCTGATAATCATCCAGTCTGACCTGGGGTCTCTAGGTTCCTCTTGGTTGTGACGCTTTCTTAAACTTTTCCTGATTTTCATGACATCAACAGTTTTGAGAAGTACTGGTCAGTTATTTTGTAGAGTGTCCCACAATTGAGATTTCTCTGATTTTCGTCCCATGATTAGACTGGGGTTGTGGATTCTTTAGAGGAACAGCACAGAGGTAAAGTGCCATTCTCATCATATCACTCCAAGAACACATGCTGTTCATATGACTTATCACTGTTGATATTAACCTCGGTCAATATGGTGGCCATATGATATGGCTGAGGTAATGTTTGTCAGGTTTTAGCACTATAACGTTACTCTTATTTTTCCCATTTCTGTATTGTATTTTCTTTAAGGAAGTGACCATGTGCAGCCTACCCATCAGGTGTGGGGAGTTATGTTCCACTCCTTTGAGGGTAAAGTATCTACATAAATTTAGAGTTGCATGGAGATGTGTGTCTTCTTCCCCATTTATTATTTATTAGTGTATTCACCCATTGATTTCTATCAGTATGGACTCATGGATGTGTATTTTATATATCCACTCTCAGCTTTCTTCACATTCTTTCCTTCGTCCTCAGGAGACCTGAACTCTGACATGCACCCATCTGTGGTTGGTCTTCGCTGGGAGTATCCTGCCTCATCTTCAATCACGGCAGACCACTGCTTGGTATAGGACTTTGGGCCCAGGACACTTTACAGTCCTCCCCTACGGGTAGAAATTGCACCTACCCATCCCCGTTCTGCAGTGGTTCTTGTCCTATGCCTGGCAGTGACAAGGTGTGTTGTCTCTCTCCCAGCAGCTTAAGGCTTCTGCTTTGTAGAAAGAGAGATCTAGGGAAGTGAAAAGGGCTTTGCTCCATTCTCTCAGCAACACCTGATCACCCCCTGCATTGGGATTCTGTACCAAGGGGGGTTCCTCTGGCATCCTCTTCTATCCCCAATATTTCTCGTGAACCCCCAGTAGAGGGCTGTGGAAAATAGTTTGTGAGTGAGTATGGATTTCCCTGTGTTTAGGACCCCTAGGTATTGCTGACTGATATTCCAGTCTACAATTAACCTTGAATGAGTGAATTAAAATTTTACCAGATTTACTTTTACCTACTTGTATGGTGGCTGCATCTTCATCACATGATTTGAGTTTGTGTTCCGATTGTCCTGGGAGGAGCCTCTTTCGGCTTGCTCCCTTTTTGGCCTGTGTTTTATACCTGAAGATGGAGACAAAAGTGTGAAGGCATACATGTCTTGATTTTTATTTTCATGTCCAGTTCTTTGTATTGAATCTAATTGTACTAACAAATGCAATGTTTTCCTACAGTGTTATGATTTACCTGCAGTATCTCCCACACTCATCATTTTCTGACCAATTTTGTGGAGGGATCCTTGACTATTAATAGATGAGGCTTCACAAAGAAACGCCCTTCTGCACTTGTCCAGACTGACACACAGAGCAGGGAAGGACAGGCCCATCGGCCATGCCGTGTGCAGTGTGGTGTTGACCCCTGAGAGACACATACACAGAGCAGAGGGAGCATTGTGTCAGAGATCCAGAATTAAGGGGGCTGCTGCTTCTAATTGTTGTTGCAAAATAATAATAATAATAATAATAATAATAATAATCCCTGCTAAGTGCAAAACAGATATAAATTCTTCTACAATATTATATTTTCATGCAAAATCGGTTCAGGAATACATAAGAATGAGGTGAGGACTTGTATATAGGGCTTTGTTTTGTATCTAGACACATATGGGTGTAGGAAGAATGCATATGACTGTGGTCACTGGTCTGGGGGAGAGGATGCGGGTAAGGAAAGGAAGGGAGAAGGATCAGAATATGATTTCTCCTAGTGACACAGGTGGGTGGTGACTACTGAGGTGTTAGCATTTCCAAACCCTTTCTCCTGTTGTTATCCATCTTGATCTCTGAAATTCACCCAGGAGTAACATTAACATTACCTCACAATTAACTCGGGTCAAGTTCTTTAACTTTTCTGCATCTCTGTTTCCTCCTCTGAAAAAGTTCCAACCCTGCGAGGGAAATAGATTATGAAAAAACGTGCTTTTCAACTCTAAAGTTCTGTAACAGTTTTTATTTGTATTACGGCATCACATTCTGCTCCCCTGAAATAGGTGGGCCAGGGTAATAGACATATTCAATTTTGAGAACAAATTTTCTCTCCGTGTTCAAATGTGCTTGTTCCCACAGTAAGTATATGAATTGGATCGGTGCTTCGTTTGTTAATCTGTGCCTTGAGATACTTGCCTGATTAAGATGATTTTCTTTTCTTGGAAGCTGAGAAATGGTAAATTAGAAAGCTGTAGTATCGCAGACTTAAAACAGTAGTCAGTGGAGGAAACATGAACTTAATATGGATCCCACTGAGGTGTAGCAAAAACCAGAATATTGGAAAGCCTGGGAATCATAGCCTGAGAAGAAAAACATATTCGTATATTTTCAGAAGACTTGCTTGTCCCAAATTTACCTTCTGGCTGACTGGTTTTATGGTATAAAGATTAATTTTCTCTGCTCTTTTTAAGTAACTCTCTGGTTTTAATCTTCAACCCAGATCCATTCTGGTTGAAATTAAAATTTCCAGCGTGCAAACAATAAATGAGAACAGCAGCCACAAATTAAAAAATGTGCTTGAGATACCAGTGATGGGAGGTGCCAGTGTTTCCTCACAGCTTGAGTTGACTGTTTTCTGTTGTTCTAATTCTCCTGCGTTCATGTTGATATTTGTATATGTCTATCTGTTCTTCTTTTGATCAGGAGAGTATTAAAATTGAGACGTGTGTGCACGTGCTCGAGTGTGCACGCACAATATGCGTGAACAACCACATTGGCAGACAAAATTGGCATCTGCCAAGCATTATAATTACATTTTGATCCTTCAGTTCATCCCGAGACAACTTTGTTTATGCCGCAATATGTCATCTGTTAAGTTTACCTGTCTATCCTCCCAGAAAAATACATGAAGGTTAGAAAAGACTTCATCTTTTCCGTATACCATCAGAGGACCTAGAACTTTTTTTTTATATATAGTAAGTTAAAATGAAATAGTATGGACATATAATTTATTATCCAAATTGGGACACCTTTGTCCTTTATAAATTTCAGAAAAACAGAATTAAACAAATCCTCTTTAGGGAAAACCAGAGTGTGTTTTTACTTCCTAACAAACATTTGTTGATTTTGGACTAGACTAAGCAATTTATAACCTTTGTGATGGTTTCATGATTGTAAGGTAGTAATTTTCTTTGGGTGAGTGTAAATAGTCATTCTGAAAATATTTAGTAGTCAAGCTTCTTTCAACTGATAGAGATAGAAATTCATCTTTACCTTTCTGAAGCATAAAAGAAAATTTCTTTTTTAGTTCAAGCACTAGGGAGTCCAAGGGCATAACTAGTTTCATGCATAAGCTGGAACCAGAGGTTCATTCAACGTCAGCTATTCTCTCTCTCTGTCCATCTCTCTGTTTCTCTCTGATGTTTTTACTTGTCTGTATTTATCTCTGCATGTGGCCTATTTCTCCAATGTCATAGACAAGCTCTTTTTATGTGGTAGGGAAGATGGCTGTCCTGTGGTACCAGGCCTAAGTTGTAACACCTTTCCAAATTTCCAAAAAGAGACATAGGCTTTCATGGTAAGTTTTCTCCTCAGCACTTAGTGAGATGCTCAACCTGGCCACCCCCTGCATCCACCCACCCCTACAACCTATGTTTGATTGGAATAATAATGTGAGCCACATTTATTGGGCCCCAATGTGCCAGGTCTATCTTATTCAATCCTTCCCACAACACTTTGAGATAGGTGTGTCTATTTTCTTCCATCTTATAGATGAGGAAACTGAGGTTCAGAGATATTGAGTAAGTCCCAAGATTACACAGCCAGGTTCTGAGTGTTGGCTCTAGATTCAAACTACTCAGGGTTGAATCTCAAATCAAAGTGCACATGAAAATGTAATTTGAAAAATATCATTATCGTCAGTGAGATAACGTATTTGAAAGTTTTTGTAAATGGAAAATTATAAATGCAAATTGTATACCAATGTTCACTGCAGGATATAGTGCTAGAACAGTGGTTCTGAACTGGAGGTGATTTTGTTCCCAGGGACATTTGGCAATGTCTGGAAACGTTTTCAGTTGTCGCTACTGGCAGCGGGCTTTGCTACTGCCATCTAGTAATTAGAAGCCAGAGACGCTGCGATACATCCTACAATGCACAGGAGAGACACCCACAATAAAAATAAAGGATGATCCAGTCAGTTATGCTGAGCTTGCGATGCCCTGTGCTAGAGGAATAGACATAATATGTGAACCTTGGCTTTTAGAAGCTCACCATTTAGTTGGGAGACAGACATATAGATATATTAAAAATATAGTGCAGTGGTTCATTAGAGTGGAACGAAAGAGAGAGAGAGAGAGAGAGAGAGAGAGAGAGAACAAAGTCACCCCTGTGAGCTACTTAAGAGCTGTCGTATGAAAGAGAGAGGTAACTACTTGTATGTAGTAACCCTAAGTAGCAGACAGATTTCAGCTCCAGGAAAGGTGAGCAGGTAAGCTCTTTGGGGTATGGAATGTGTGTGTTTCCACTGTTGCATTTTCTTGTCTAGAACAGTGCCTGGCAATGAAGTAAGGCTGGACAAATGCTTGCTGAATGAATAAATAGATAAATGAATGAACTCAGGTATCTGAGGGAGGGTTAAAACAGTGAGAATACTGTTTCATTTGGAAATCCCTTGATTTTATGACAGGAATTCTCTAGGAATTGGAAGGCAGAGCTATTCTTGATGGCTGGAGTAACCAGGTAGGGCTTTGAAAAAGGGGAAAAGATAGAGCCTGTCTTCTGCATCAGCTGACATTGTGAGCAAAGGTGTGGGCCTTAAAAAGCCAGAGATGCAGTCTTTTTCTAGCAGGCTGAACCCTAAAGACTGTTCTGAAAAGACAATGAAAGGGATGATGATAGAGGCACGACCTCCTTGGGATGGGTATAATAGCAGCCATCTTTCTCCTATCAGTTTGTTTTCTGTGAAATCAGTAGTGTAGCTGGAATGAGCAATAAGCGGTATCCGTATATATTAAGGGAATTACGTTCTGTTATTATCACTATGAATTAGTCATCATCACCAGCTAGGGTAAATGGAAACCCTAGAACATTCAGCATTCACCTTTTACCTTTTCTCAAGTAATTATCCAACACAAAAGATAGGATGGTAGATTTACTGAGTATTCCTTGGTAGGAAAAAAAAAAGTCAGATGGCCATAGTTATGAAATCCACCTATTGAAATTATAGTATGTGTATTTTTAGTAAGTGCAGTTGGAAACGGTGTAAAATCTTTGTTCTATGCAATAGGCCTCCTTTCTATCAGGCAGTGTGGCACTTTATGATACCTACTCCTTACCCACTCAACAGCTCCAAAGCCCCTGCGTTTTCACTAACTCGTATCTTTGATTTTGTTGTGAATGTGTAGGATTTTGCAGTCATATAGTCACAATGTGAAAAGAAGATTTGCTTATTGCCTCATTAAACATTAGCCTAGGGGGCGTACCAAACTTTGCTGGATGTGAGCTGGTGTTTTCTGTATTGCCCAAGTTTCTGTAGCAACTAAAGGATTAAGGGCGGTTCTTGTCTTGCTCAATGTGTAGCTGAAGAGTGTACTTTGTTAAAAAATTGGAAATAAATGAAGATTAATATACCCAGATGTTTAACAGTTTCAAAGAACAGCGTGGTGTGTGATTCGTCATTTCAATGCAAGAGAAAGTGTCATTGCTTGCATTTTACTATTTATTCCACATAATACTGAAATATGAGTGCCAATACTAGTATTTCATTTTAAATGGTTTAGAATCCACAAGTTTAATAAATGAGGGAAATTCTACATTGACTATATTTCAAACCAGAATAAATACTTTGAAACACAGTGAAATGTAAATTTTTGAAAATATAAATGTCATACAAGTATATATATTTCTAATATCAATTAATAGCCATACTGGCACTCAGAGTTCTTCAGCTTCCGTCCTCGGCAGTTTGGATTTCTTCCTCCTGCTTGGCCTTTCAGCGTTGTCTCTGCCCTTAATCCCGATCTTCCCTGTAGCCTTAGGAGAAATAATCTGCATGCTTCTCAGGTTTCCGCCCACCAGCTTGATTTGTAATCTGTGTATTCATTAGTTTCAGGTGTACAAAACAATGTAATAGTTAGACATTTACACCCCTCACAAAGTGATAACCCTCCTCCCCGCTTCTACTACCCCTCTGACATCGTATACAGCTGTTACTATGCCATTGACTATATTCCCTATGCTGTATTCCATATCCCATGACTATATATATTAGATTATAGTTGACATTCAATATTATTCAGCTTCAGCTTCAGGTGTACAGTGCAGTGATCAGGCATCTACATCATCCCTGAGGTGGTCTCCCTACTAAGACAAGTGTCCATTGGGTGCCCTACAAAATCTTTACAACATTATTGATTATATTCCCCAAACTGACTTTTGTATCCCCGAGGCAATCTTGTGGTTACCAATTTGTGGTTTCTAATCCCCTCACCTTCTCCCTCATCCCCACTCCCCTCCCAACCAACAACCATCCGTTTTTCCTCTATATCTCTGAGACTATTTCTGTTTAGTTTAAATCTTGATGATGAGGATGATGATGATTGGTGTGATTGATATTATTATTAGGTGGGAGGGTAAGAGAATGTGGAAGGAAGCAGGAGCCTTGCAGGAGCTTAGTGAAATAAAGGGACTGGGCAAGTTTGTGGTAAGGACGTTGCAGGTGAGAGTGAAAAGTCAGGGACAGGGAAGGAGATAGGAATAAAGAGAGGACCAAGGAGTGTAAAGAAAGCTACTGATCCACGTCTAAAATAATGGTATTACACTAACAAAAGTCCTGGCATTGGTCTGTTAAAATAGCATGGATTGGGTTTTGAGCCAAATAAGATGTCATAGACCCATTATCTCTGCTCCCCTTGGAAATGGTGCAAGAGGCAACCAAAGGAAAACTCCGGTAGGTGGTAAGAAGAATGTGAGCTAATTTTCGACCTTAGGTTTGGAAGAAAGACATAGTGGCAAGTGTTTCGTGTCCCCTCACCCACCCGAAGAAGGTCACCAGACCTGGCATTTTGTAACTCCTGATATAGCAACAGAAAACAGCCCAGGAGGGCTTTCCCCCACAGCCCCTGAATTGAATAAAAATCCCTCTAATGACTTTAAATGAGTCTTATATCACTTGCAAGAAGGATAGATTAAGAGCTCTGCCAAAAACAAGAGGTCACTTCTCCTTCCCCACCGGAACTGGGACACCCCCTTTTCACCAAGAAATAGAGGGAAGGTGGCAGAACTAGCCAGAGAGACCCAGGTACAGCAAGCTGCCCTGTCTAGGAAACCTTTTGCATATCTGTTCTTCCCTGACTCTCAAACTCCAGGTGAGCCAGAAAAACCAGAAAAAGGAACCTAATTATAGCAATTAGCTTAGACCAGGCAGCTGTTTTGTCCCCAAGGACCCAAGACTACCCCTTTGTTCAGAAACACTGGGAGGCCAGAGAATATTGGTAAGGGGATCCTACTACACCCTCTCCTGTCAAGAAACATCTGGTGGTTCAGATAGATGACCTCCTTTTGTCCTCCCAGCAGCACCATCAGGGACTAGAGGGAGCCCCATTGTCACCCGATAAATCAAGCCAACCAAAATATAATCGCAAAGGCTCTGAAAATTGAACTATCATTGAAACCACAGCTCACAAAAATAGGCCAATACCTGTGTGCTAAACCTAAACAGGGTGAGCGCTAAAATAAAAGATTTAAATAGGATCCAGAGTCTCCTAACATACATAATATAATAGACAATGTGTCCAGGATATAACCGAAAATTATCATACCAAGAATCAAGAAAATTGCAAGTTGAATGAGCAAACAAAACTGACACCATTGCCAAGAAGATTCAGGTGTTGGAATTACCCCACAAGGATGTTAAAGCAGTGTGAGACAATGGGAAATATACATTGTTCTCTGACTCATGTTCCTGGCACAGAATTCCTGAAACCCTTGTAATTTCCTAGGTGATAAGAGCACTAGGAGCATCTTTTGTTCTGATTTGGTCTTTGGCCTCGGTTTCTGACACCGAGCTCTGGAAACCCTTGTAATTTCCTGGGTGATAAGAATGTCTTTCGTTCAATGAGGTGACTCGGAGGGGGCTCAGGGATGGCTTCTGGATGAGGGCTAGTGACCAGAAATACCAAGCCATGATTGGAAGCTTGGGATTTTCAGCTCCACTCCACCCCCTCCATCCCCCACCATTATCTTGAGAAGGCAGAAGGGCTCAAAATGGAGTTAATGATCGATCATGCCTATATGAGCCTCCGTAAAAATCCCCCAAAGTATGGGATTGGGAGAGCTTCTGAGGTGGTGAACACATGGAGATGCTGGGAGATTACCACTCTCCCAGGGCGGCTCCTTGCCCCTTGGTGGGGAGATGGGTGTGATGAGGCGTGTGGGAAGGTGGTGAGAGAGGGTGAGATCAGAATGGTAAGTGAAGGACTGATTACAAAGATTCTTGTATGCTCTGCGCATGATGTTAGATTTTATCTGGTAAGCAATGAATAGTCAACAGAGTTCTTAGTGGAAGGGAGGAGGTAGAAGGAGGTTGGAGTACTCTTTGTGTGTGTGTGTGTGGATAAGTGTCTCAATATAGTAGAAAGGACACCAAACATGGATTTCAATAAGGCACTGTGACTTTCCAGCTGAATGATCTTGGGCAAGTCATTTTATCTGTTTTACACTTTGTTTTCTCAGCTGTAAATTGGGTAAGAACACACCTCCAGGCTATGTAATAGGCATTGTGTGAGCATCAAAGACTATCATGTGTGTAAAAGTATTTTATCAGCCACAGGGTGCATTGCTCATTAATGGATGAATGTTGTCTCATTAGGATATTTCCATGGTTCAATTAAGATTTATTATATATGCCAGATCTGACATCATACATAATATGGTCATTAATAAATGATTTGGTGATTATCTAATATATTAAGTGATTTCATTTAATTTTTAAAAAAGTGTTCAGTGCCAACACACAGCCAATTTTGTTTCCCTCTTGTGATCCTGGCATATGCAAGGGAACATTTGAGTTTAAAGAAAATTAAAAGAATTCATCACATTTCTCCCTCTTGGCTGGAAAAGTTTCTGTGCTCAGATTTTTCACTTTGTTGCAGTGAAGTTTCATCAGGGTTGCCCCATCACAGCAAATGTATATCACTTATTTCCACACATAACAGATTATGCTTTCATTAACACTCCAGCTGCTGCATTTCTCTTCTAGCTTTTTAACAGCCATAAATTCATATCTTTACATGCTCTTGTTTTATAGATTATGTTCCACAAGCAACAGAAACACAATCTGCTTTTAAAATTCCAAAGTAATTTCAATGTGGACAAAGGTATATCTAAGATAATTACATTGAGAAGTTTGCTTCCTGTGTATTATTGTCTACAGAGTTATTATTATTGTTTTTTGATGCAGTTGTGTCACTATCCTTGTCTCATAATCTCTGCTCATCCGTTCCTTCCCCATTTCCCCTTTCTGTAAAATTAGGTCCTTTCTCCTTATGCTCTGTCCTCCTTGAGAATCTCAACTACTCCTTCATGTGGATGGCCATCAAGTCCACATATTCACATATAGCCTTTCTCCCAGATGTGAATCAGACCTTTACAACTTCCAGACATTTCTGCTTAGCTGTACATACCACATTTACAGCAAATGTACCATAAGGACCCCATATCATACATGACACTCTGCTTCCTTCCCATCTTCCAAGTTCGCTCTAGTTGTTTAAATGAGCAATGCCACCCAGAGCGTCCTCTCCTCCAAATCCGAGGCATCAGCATCAGCTTGGACATGTCTTCTAGCCTTTTTGGTCTGCCACCATCACTCATTAAATTCCACTTAGTCCTCCCTTCAGACAATCCCCCTGGCTCTTCTTTTTCCTTAATCACCATTGTTGCCTTAGAGATAACACTGCTATTACCATATACCTGAAACTAGTTGCACTAGCTTCCCAAGTTTTCCCCTCTCTCATCTCTTCCCTGCTAAAATGTTTCCACTGCTTGCCATTCAGATGCTCAGAAACATCAATAGATCTCTATTGCGTGGACTGTACACTTAAAATTCTCTGACCTGCTGTGACTAGACTACTGTTTCCAATCCTTCACAGTAGGATTATAAATCCCAACCTTTGCCAGGTAACCTTGTCTAACCTCTCCATGTGAACAGAGAATGCTTTCCCACCCGATTGATATTGAACTTGACCACGTGACGTGTTCTGGCTGAGAGATGAGCGAGCATGATGTAAACAGAGATTTGCTTGCATGGCTTTCCCTTTTTGTGATCTACCATGAGAAGAGCGTGTTCCAGACAGACACTGTGGACCTCGTGGGACATATGAGGCCTCGTTGTAGGCCTCAGAATGAAGACACATGAGTGAACCTGACCCCAACCCATGGTCCAAGGTAGAGCTGACCCAAACACTCAAGAGGGAAAAGAAAAGTGGATTAGTTATTGGAAAGCCCCTGGGATTTGGGGGTCGCTGGTTACCTAGCATGATGGCAGTGATAGTAAAATAATCCACCGGCATTCAAGGTGTTCTCGTATACTTTTTCTCATCTAAATACTCCAAGATATTAATATAAGACAGCACTCACTGGTGAAGTGATCTCTGTAATGTGTCCTCTTCAGGTTTGGACTATTTTTCTCACCTTTTATCCTTTTATCTGTCCTTCAAGGCCCATATCTTTTCTCTCCAGTTGATTCTTCTCTGATAAGAACACCTCATGGGGAAGTCTTCCATCTTCAGACTACTTCAGTATCCATGTCCTTTGTTTCCAATACCAGCTCAAACTTGGGCGGGTATTGGTAGTTCTCCAGAAGCATATATTTGATTAAGTTACTCCCCTGTTCAAAATTATCCCAAGAGACCTCATTGTCCTCAGGATAGTGTCCAAGCTCCTTACGAGGAACTACAGATCTCTAGCCTCCTTTATCACTATTTTCCCACTCTCAAACTCTGCTATTGCCATTTGACTAATTTGCATTTTCCCCAAGCACAGCTCTCTCTTGCCTCTGGGCCTTTGTATATTCCATTCCTTCTGCCTGGACCACTTTTCCTCGCCCCCTCTCTCCTCAACACACACCTGAATCCAGATATATTAGATATTAAATTTCAGAGACTCTCTCTTACACTCTGTAGCTACATGAGGTCCCTTATCTCAGTCAAGATGGCCTGTGCTGTGCTGTAAAAACAAACAAATCAACACCAGTGTCTCAGTAGCTTTCCCAACAAAAGTGTTTATGCCTAACATGCCAATTACAGAACGGTAGGGAATCTTTGTTTCACACTGTCCTTGCAGGCCCAGGCCGAGAGGAGTTTGCCATCTTGGAATTGAATCATCTAGAACACACGGCCTTCTACCCTTCCTCTCACGCTTCACAGCCCCAATTGGCCCCAGGATCCCAACCTAAGTGTCAGGGAGGCTTTGAAGCTTAGTGAGGCACTTGGAAAGTTTGGGGGCACCAGCTGTCTCTGCCACATGTTTCCCATATGTGCTTCTGTGAACATCTGGGGCTTATCCCTTTCATAGTAAGTACCCCAGAATCTTACTATCTGTCTATATCCATGGGAACTTAAATTTCCTGAGGGTAGAAGCTATATCTGACTTCATGCCATCTTTCTGGAGGTGAATGGACCTGACACATACTAACCAGTACAGGAGTATCTGTTGAGTAGATGCTGAATCTTTGTGTCTCTCTGCTCTCTAAGAAAACCATTCTCCTTCATGGTAAGAACCCTCTCATCTCCCACAACATATAGTCAGCATCTTCCAGAGAACAGGCAACCAATACACATTTGTGGCACTTGTTGTGATTGCTTAATGTAATTTTCCAATAGCTAATAATATGTGGCCATTCTCCTTTAATAGACGTTTCTATGGGATACATTTAAATACTTTCCCTATCATTCCACATTGCACACTTGGAAGATCTTGAACTAAGTTTACTTTGCATGTAGTAAGTGCACCAGGAAAAAAGAAAGGTCCCTTTTGCTATCTTTATTGGTAACTCTGCAGCCTTTTTCCAGAGGAGGAAGCCTCTGGAAAAGGAAGCCTCTTTTCTTATAGATTGGGTCTCTGAGTGATGGTATAAGAATCAGCAAAGCCTCCAGAATCATCCAGCTTTCCTTCACTCTTCCAAGCTTTCTTTCTCTTCTCTGAAAATTGATATATGTCTGTATTATGTACCTATTGCCGTGTAACGAATTATCACAAAACGTAGTCCCTTAAGGCAATAGGCATTTATTACACCATTTTTGAGGTCAGAAATCTGGGAGTGGTTTACCTGGGTGACTCTGGCTCACACACTCTCGTTAGGTTGCAGTCAAGGCGTCAGCTTGACGGGCTGGAGGATTCACTTCCAAGCTCATTCACATGGCTGCTGTCAGAAGACCCCAGTTCCTTGCCACATGGTGTCTCCATAGGGCGACTTATACCGTGGGCCCTGGCTTCCCCCAAAGCAAGTGATTCAAGAGAAAGCACCACCGAAATAGAAGCTGCAGTACATTTCGATGGCCTGATTAAGTCACAATGTGTGAGTTTATTCTACTTTTCCTTAAAGGTGAGTCACTAAGTCCAGCCCTCCCTCAGGGGGAGGCACATTAGGTTCCACCTGCTGGAGGGAGGAGTTTCAATTTGTGGACATATTTCAAACCACTGCCCCCTCCTCTGGACAGGCTGTGAATGCCGTTTTCACAGCCCTACCTCCCCTGGCAGCTCAGGCAAACATACCCTGGTGCCTTTTTTTTTTTTTTTGTCTTGGTTTCCAGGCATTTCTTTTTAAACATTGAAATGAAATGAACAGCAAAGATTTAACATAAGCACTATGCAAAGAGAAGGGAGAAATTCCAGAAATTTCCAAGCATTCCCAAAGCCTTTGAGCAAGGTCTGAGGCCTACAACTTTCTTTCTTAGATGGATATCTCATCAACCTTGGTCTCTCTGTCTTCGTTCCTGAGGATAATCCCAGGGGACGCTTTGGTGCTCCCTTTGGACCCACACTTTCTTGAGTGGTGATGTTTCCTGCAGAAAGATCCCTCTCCTTCCCGTGGTCCTAGATGTAAACAGAGCTGAAATGAGGTGGTTGGAGGTCCTGGAATGTCCTCTTTGTCTCAGCTGAGTCTTCTTCATCCCAGGCCTTGAAGTCTAGAAGCATCATCCTCATGAATCCCTAGCACCACAGCAGGAAGCGAACCTTTTATGTGCCTTCCATAGCCCAGGGTGACATGGCGCACTGGAAGCATGTGAGCTTTGGAGTCAGGTAGATACTAGTTCAAATCCCAGCTCTACCACTGTCTGGGGTTCTGCCCTTGGACAAGTTGTTTTCTCTGAGCCCCCAGTTTCTTCATTATTAAAATGAGTGTAAAGCGAGGATTGAATGAAACCATGTATGAAGGTAAATAGCACAGTGTCTGGCACACAACAAGCATCAATCGATGTTCTTCCAGCGAATGAATCACTTCAGAACTACCCGCAATATCTCGGGAAGACTATGATTCTGAATGTTTGTCTCTTTCTTGTACACGGACGAAGATCTGGGTTGCGTATTTCTGGGGAAGCATCTTGCTTATCTATTTGTATTACACGATTTGCTGAGTTCCTTGAATGCATTTTCTTGGAAGATTTTTATTCTGCTTTGCCTTCTATGACAAAAGAGTTGCAATTCATTTTGTATTTGAAAGCTATGACAACGCAATGTGAGGATAACTAGAAAGTGTTATTTTTTTCAATTCTCTCATATTTTAAGTAAACATCTAAGGAATCAGACTTTGGTTTCTATGAAGAAGTATAATTTTTCTAATGACTCTTCTCTCTTAGCTATTTTGTGTAAAGGTTTTCTTAGGCAGTGAAGAGAGGGAGTGTGGGACAACAGAGGTGGGACTAAGCAGAGGAAACAAAATGTCTCTCCTGATACTTATCTTCATGCTTCAGGAACTTGCCATATTATATGTTTTCTTTTTCTGCTCTTTCTATGCAGAGAACTGCCCCAGCCTGAGGGATGACATGATGCAATTTACCTCTCTTGCTCTCTTCCCCTCCCAGGGAGATGTGGTTTTACCTTAATATATTTAAGGGCAGCCTTTGCTGTATCTGGGTTGGCATTTGTAATCATACACTGTGAGAACATAATGTAGAGAAAGAGGTTAAGTCCACTTCCAGATTTTTAAAAAGTTTAATGTGTTAATGTGTTCAAATACTCCCACCTGAGGAGCAAGAGATCAAGCTCCATTTGACTTCTTTCTTCTGTATGATAATCACATTCTGTGGAATTTAAAAAATGAGCGTGCATTGCTTTGTCATGTGCTGCCCAGAACCTCTGCACTGAATGCTCACAACCGTTCCTCCTCAGTTATTTTCCAAGTGATTTGATGTTCTCAACAGCATTAATTACACTGAAGTGTAATAGGTTGTAATTAATCTGTTCACACCTTCCTTTGTGAGGCTGAAGCGAGGGAATGGTGGGTATCTCACGGAAGAGAGGCGCAGATGATAACTAGAGGAACTCAAATAAATAATCAATAGCTCTTCATACAACAAGCAATACGGTATGTACAAGCCTGAAACTGTATGTACAGGTCATTTTATCTTCCTAGGTATATCTCCTGCCATCATCTTCCTTAAATTTGAAAAAAACACAAGAATAGCTCATCTATAATAACTAGAATTGCTCCAATTAGGCAGACCACAAAAATGAAGTGTCAAAGGACTTTCTCCATTGCAACAATGAGGACTTTTGCTTAATGATATTTATTTGATACCACTATTGGTCAAAATGAAATGAAATAGATTAAAACTTTAGCATAAGAAGCTGAAGTGAGACAAAAGGTAGAATTTTCAGAACTAAAGTTTGTTAACTATAGTGGATTTTTAAATTCTTACAATCATTGTTCTTCTTTTATTTTATTTATTTATTTATTCTTTTTGTGTGAAAAACATCCCCTACATTTAGTTGAGGAACCACCCCCATGGCTCTTTTTTAAAAAGTTTTTTATTAAATTTATTGGGGTGACACTGGTTAGTAAAATTATATAGGTTTCAAGTGTACAATTCTATAATATTAGGTTGGTGCAAAAGTTATTGTGGTTTAAAAGGTTAAAAATAATTGCACAAACCACAATTATTTTTGTACCAACCTAATACATCATCTATATTACATTGTGTGTTTGCAACCCAGTCAGTTCTCTTTCCATCACCATATATTTGACCTCCTTTACCATCTTCCACAACGTTCCCTCACCCCTTACCCTCTGGTAACCACTCAACTGTTTACTGTGTCTATGAGCTTTTGTTTGCTTGTTTGTCTTGTTCGTTTGTTGCTTGCAGTTTTATATCCCACCTATGAGCGAAGTCATGTTGTTCTCGACCTTTTCTGTCTGACTTGTTTCACTTAGTATGATAATCTCAAGATCTATTCATGTTGTCACAAATGGCAGTATTTCATCTTTTCTTATGGCAGAGTAGTATTCCATTGTGTATATGTACCACATCGTCTTTATCCAATCATCTATTGGAGAACACTTTGGTTGTTTCCATGTCTTAGCTGCTGTAAATAATGCTGCAATGAACATTAGAGCACATGTATCTTTACGGATAACTTTTTTCAGATTTTTTGGGGTTGATACCCAGAAGAGGGACTGCTGGGTCATATGGTAATTCTATTCTTGCTATTTATTTGTTAATTAATTAATTAATTTATTTATTGAGGAGCCTCCATACTGTTTCCATAATGGCTGTACCAATTTACATTCTTACCAGCCATGTATGAGGGTTCCTTTTTCTCCACAGATTCTCCAACACTTGTTATTATTTGTCTTGTTGATAATAGCCATTCTAACAGATGTGAAGTGTTATCTCATTGCGGTTTTCATTGGCATTTCCCTAATAGCTAGTGAAGTTCAGCATATTTACATATGTCTGTTAGCTGTTTGTTTTCTTGGGAGAAGTATCTGTTCAGGTCCTCTGTCCATTTTTTAATTGGATTGTTTGTTTTTTTGTTGCTGATTTGTATGAGTTCTATATATATTTTGGATATTAGTCCCTTATCGGAGGTGTTGTTTGCAAATATATTCTCCCATTCGGTTGGTTGTCTCTTTTTTGTTGGTGCTTTCTTTTGCTGTGCAGAAGCTTTTCATTTGAAATTGTCCCATTTGTTTATTTCCTATTTTACTTCCTTTGGCCTTTGAGGTCAAATTCATAAAATTCTCTCTGAACCTAAGATCCATAAGTTTAGTGCCTATGCTTTCTTCTATTTAACTTATTCTTTCAGGTCTTATGTTTAGGTTTTTGATCCATTTGGAGTTAATTTGGTATATAACAGATAACGTCTAGTTTCATTCTTTTGCATCTAGCCAGAACAATCAGACAAGACAAAGAAAAGGCATCCGAATTGGGAATGAAGAAGTTAAATTGTCACTTTTTGCAGGTGACATGATTCTTTATAGAGAATACCCTAAAGACTCCAACAAAAAGTATTAGAAACAATACACAAATGCAGTAAATTTTCAGGATTCAACATCAATGTACAAAAACCCATTGTGTTCCTATACACCAGCAACAAAATTTCAGAAAAAGAATTGGAAAAAGCAATCTGTTTGCAATTGCAGCAAAAAGAATACAACACCTAGGAATAAACTTAACAAAAGATGTGAAGGCCCTATGTACTGAAAACTACAATACGTTATTAAAAGAAATTGAAGGAGACACAAAGAAATGCAAAGATATTTTGTGTTTATGGATTGGAAAAATCAACATAGGTAAAGTGGCCATATTACCCAAAGCATATATAGATTTACTGTAATCTCCATCAAAATCCCAATGACATTTTTAAAGGAAATAGAACAAAAAGTCATCATATTTGTATGGAATCACAAATGACCCAGAATAGCTAAAGCAATCCTAAGAAAAAAGAACAAGGCTGGAATTATCATACTCCCTGACTTCAGTTTATACTAAAAAGTAACAATACTCAAAACAGCATGGTATGGACAGAAAAACAGACACACAGATCAATGGAACAGAACTGAGAAACCAGAAATAAACCCATCTTTGTATAATTTTTGACAAAGGAGCCAGAAACATACACGGGAGAAAAGAAAGCATCCTCAATAAATGGTGCCCTCACCTACTCTTAACTCATGTGATTTAATCTTTACCAGTCCCCTCCAGTCCAGAGGAGACCCCAATTTCGCTTAAGCTAATTATCATATCCTATTCCCCTGAGCATATGATTGGCTTGGGCTGGGCAGGTGGCCTATGTATGGTTAGTGAACAGCATCCTCAAGATTCATACTGGACCATTGTAGGGAAAGCAGTGCTTATTCCACTGGTTGGAAAGCTGAGAAGAGATAAGTTCTGGAGCTGTGGCAGCTACCTTCAGACAAGGATGAGAGAGCCTGAGTGAGAAAGAAGTCACATGAGGGAGAAAACAGAGCTGATCTCAGAGGCAAAAAGAGCAGAGTTCCTGGGAAAGCATTTGAGCCTCTGTCTTAAGCTTGAGTTAAATATACTGCTAGAATTTCCTGGTTCAGAAGTCAAGAATTTTCTGTTGAACTGGCAAATCAGAAGACTTGTAATTGAATTGGACACCTAGAGGACTAATGATCCCCTCCACATTGGTGGGACCCATATTTGACGGGCAGGCCTTCATCTGCCATGGCTTGTTTGGTTTGGACTACCTGGCATTTCAAGGTTTGTTTCCGTGCAATGATTTCTACCTTGTTTTCTCCTATTGATTGCAGTTTCGGACTTTATTCACTCTCCCACTGTGTTTTTTAATCTTTCATTTTTTTGTAAAAGTAAGTTCTGGTCACTGATTACCAATATTCAGCATCCTGCCCTCTTCCACTCTTTACATATTATCCAAGCCTCAAGTGAAAGGGCAAATTTGATTTCAGCAGCTTCCCCCATATTGTCTTCTTATCTTCTCCTTTCCATATCCAAGTTGCCCTGCCAAATTTAATAATCGGCTTTGTGACTATATTATAAATCTCCTTTTATGTTCTTCTTTATTGTAATAAATTTTAATCTCTTAGCTTCAGGATTCTTTCCCCTCCTGGGCTAATGAGATTTCCCAGGTATTTAAAATGATTCACCTGCTCGACTAGTTTATTAGCCACCATTCTATTTTCCCACTCCCCATGAAGAACCATAGCTTTTTGTAGATATTGCCACATTCATATTCAGGCTCTTTTAATATTGTCATGGCTTAAATTCCTCTGCATGTTATTTCCAGAGTTCACACAATCTTGTAACACTGATAAATAAATTTGTGAATAATTCAAGGCCACCCCCAACACACACACACACACACACACCTCTCTCATTCCAATTTTACAATTGAAAAGCAGGTTCCTTAGACAACTGCTCACTGCCTTCACCTCTCCTCCTTGTGCCTGGAAGCCCAATCAGTTCTCTCATTACATATTTTAGAACTTCCGGTCTCTAAATGGGTTAGGCGGGACATGGAAATGTCATTTTTTTTTTCCTATCCCTCTGCCTCTATGCAAATCAGGACTTAAATAAATCCAAGAAGAAGCCTACTCAGACGTGCTTTAATCAATATTGCCCTAATACATTTAACAAAAAATAGCCTGCAGAAAAAGAAAGTCAAAACCTTTCTTTAGGACATATTTCATTGCTTTATTACTCTTTTATTTCTTGTTGTCTCTATTATCTCCCTCCATTAAAGAGCAATTTTCTCTCCTGACTTCTACATCCCGTACCTGTCTATCCATTTCTCAGCTTTTCCACCGGTTCTACTACTGTTGTCTTGTTCTGAAATATGCGAGCCTCTCCAGGATGCAAACTACGTCTCAGTGGTAGAGGACCACACCCAAACTTCCAACCACGAATTGGATATACTCAGCAGGGTATTTCACGGGCACCTCATTTCAGTATGTTCAAAGAAGAACTCACTGACTTTCTAATCTCCTTGACCCTCAAAGATAAGTTTGTCTGTCCTCCTGTGTTTTTTGTTCCAGATAGTCACCCCATCTTCGACCTAATAACTCTAGCTGGACACCTGGATGGTATCATTGACATCTCTGCTTTCTCACACTGCCCCCACCCCGCCCCTAAGATGTCTGATATGTACCAAATCCCATCCTTTCCTCAAAGGTCTTTCCTTTTCTCATCTTTTACTTAATTTCTCCTAGAACACATACTCCAATGCTGCTTAACGAGTACTATTGCCTCTAACTTTTTCTCCTCCAGTTTGTTTGTCTTTTGTATGGTTGTTGCAATGATTTGCCTAAAATATCGATCATGTATTGTTGGTTCCCTGCTCAAAAGCTGTCAATAACCCCCCCTTGCTATGGACTAAAAGCAAACTTCTTGGCATGGCAGTCAAGTTTAACTATATTCTAGCCTCACTTTTATGTGGTACATATTCTCTACTACAGGCATTCTGACCTCTGCTCTCATCCAGTTTGGTGTAGCTATGGAGAGTTCAGATACTCCCTCAGCCACTTACTAGTTATCTGACTTGGGTAAATCTCATAGTTTTCCTGAGCAGCACTTTCCATAATACAAGGAAGGACAATAACTATCTTCCAGAAGGGTCCTAAGGATTAGCTACATGATGTCTGTAATGAAATAGCACAGTGCTTGATGCTACAGAACACTCAGCAGGTGATCAATGCCGTTACCATGGTGATTGTTATTGTTGTGCAACAGTATAATGTAGGTGTGTCATCTCAGCCTCTGAAATCAGTCACCCATCACCACCTCTTACTGGCCGTGTGACTATGGGCAAGTCACTTAACCTATCCTAGCATCTTTACCTCAGTTTCCTCATCTGTAACATGGGGGAAATAATCATAATTACCTCACAGAGTTGCTGGGAGAATTTAATTGGCTAATACAGAGCAGAGTGTGACCCATGGTAAAACACTATAAAAATATCAGGTCTTATTGTTGCTATTTTCAAAGCAGCCATGAAGTCATATTTCTATACTGTTCATTACGCTTTGCCTATACTGTTCTGTAACATAGGAGTCCACTCCAGTCCCCATTTTCCTTTTGTCATGGGTTCTTAGTTTTCTTTGTGCCATGGGTCCACATGGCATCTGGTGAAGTCCATTCATCTTTTGTCTGAGCAATATTTTAAAATCCATAATAGAAAATTTATAAATTTACAAAGGAAACCAATTCTATTTAAAAATAATTAACAAAATAAAAAAAAGAATTTGTGATATAGTAATGTAGGTTTTTTTCTAATGCACCTATAAATAACAAGATCTAACAATTGGTCTAATAATTACTGTCATTTCAAAGAAGTGATGGACATAAATAATATTCCAATTATCTGCAAGGTAGTAACATGCCATGAGAACACCTGTGATTCCGACTGGTGACAAAGTCAGTAGGTTCTCCAAATTCTGTGTGTGAGGCTTACATTTGTAATGGAAGAAAATATTAAATGTCACATAGAGACTGGTGGACATAAAGATGTAATTTTTTTCCCCATCCAAGTTCATGGACTCTACCCAAAGGTCCATGGATTTCAAGTTAATAAGTCTTTATCCAGATCCTACTCATATTTTAAAACCTAATTCAAATACGCTTTCTCAAAGTCCTCTCTGATCCCACCCAGTTGGAATTAACCTACCTCTTTTCTCCACTCATGGCACTATGTTGTTGTTTTTCAAAGACCCATGTTTTTCCACCCTCTGCCATGTTATTATTTGCTATATGCATATACTCATGCCCAGCAAAGGTGTCAGTCCCATGGCCAGTCTTCACACATGTACACAGTACCAGTGACTGAGGAGGCCATGGTTGGATGTAAATGCCAGAATGCCGTGGGCAGTCGTTACTTATCTCTATTTCCCTAACTGCCCATTGCAACATAAAGTACAGCATTTCTGAGAACGTAGCTCATTTCATTTTACTGTTATTTACTGTGCCGGTTCTGCTTCCTGGACTGACTAATCGCCCTCCAAAAGGTTCCAGTCCCATATGCAGTCCCTGCTCAGTGGCAATTTATATGACAAGCTCTCTGAGTTTCAGCAAATATCCTGATATTTTAGCTCAGTTCTTCTGACAACAACAATTTCTGCCTTATGGAGAGCATATGTCACCAGAGACAATCGGGTTCCTGGGCTTCCTGCTTATTGCAGGAGCATAAATTTTCACGGTGAACTTGAAATGCAAATTATATGCCTTGATAGTCTCTGCAAATCTTTGCTTTACAGCCATCTTTACAGAGCTTTGGGGAAACAAAAAGAGGGAAAAGAGTGAGAGACAAGGGAAAGAAGAAAGAAAGGAAAGGATGGAGGGAATGAGGGAAAGAAGGTAGGCTTTATTTTCTGTTTTGTCTGGTACCCAGCAGAGGAGACAATAAACTTTTTTGAGTTTTGTGTATTATAATTTTAATAAAAGGAAACATAAACATTTAGTTTGAAAGGTAGTAAGAATTAATACCTTGTTTCAGCATTTATTCTAGCACTAATTCAGAGGAGCGTTTCTCAACCTTGACACTGTTGACAATCTGGGCTAGAAATTTATTGTTTCGTGGGAGGCTGTCCTGTGTGTTTTAAGCTGTTTAGTACCATCCTTGGATTATATCCAGTAGCTGCCAGTAATGTACCTCCCCAAGTTGTGACTACCAGAAATATCTCCAAGTATTGCCATATGTCTCCTAGGGAGTGTGTGTGTATGTGTGTGTGTGTGTGTGTGTGTGTGTGTGAATGAATGGCTCTCCCCCTTCCTATCCAATAGAGAACCACTTATTTAGAGGATAACAGACACCTATTGTGTGTCAGGTTCTGTGTATCTAACTTTGTTTCTAATTTAATCTTTGCACAGTCCCATAAAGTAAGTGCTATTATTGTCTCCCTCATCTAGTTGAGAGATAAAGTTCAAAGGGGTGAAGCATAGTGAATAAGAAGGGAGAAGAATTGGAAGAGATGGGGAACTAATGCATAGAGGCAATCACTACATGATGTGGTCTAAGGTATAAGAGTAGAGATAGCAACTCTCTGGCATTTGTATCATTGTATCACCTGCATGCATAGCAGGCATGACTTGTCAATCTCAGCACACTATCCTGAACAGCCAAAATAATTTTTCAGGTGGGAATTACCAATAGAGTGAAATTGGCAATCTATAGATTCGATGGCAATGCCTGTCAAAATACCAGTGGTATTTTTCACAAAGCTAGAATAAATAATTCTAAAATTTATATGGAACCACAAAAGATTCTGAATAGCCATAGCAATCTTGAGAAAGAAGGACAAAGTTGGAGGTATCAAGCTACCTGACATCAAACTATACTACAAGGCTGTTGTAATCAAAACAGCATGGTACTGGCATAAAAACAGACACATAGATCAATGAAACAGAGCAGAGAGCCCAGAAATTAACCTATGCCTATGTAATCAATTAATCTATGACAAAGGACACAAGACTATACAATGGAGTAAAGACAGTGTATTCAATAAATGTTGTTGGGAAAATTGGACAGATACATGCAAAAAAAATGAACCTAGACCACCTTGTTACACCATATACAAGAATAAACTCAAAATGGACTAAAGACTTAAATGTAAGACCCAAAACCATAAAAATCCCAGAAGAAAACAGGCAGTGAACTCTCTGACATTGCTCTTAGCAATTTTTTTTCTGGTATATCTCCTCAGTAAAGGGAAACAAAAGAAAAAAAGTAAACAAATGGAACTATATCAAACTAAAAAGATTTTACACAGCAAAGGAAAACAACAAAATGAAAAGACACCTATTGAATGGGAAATATATTCACCAATTATATAACTGCTTATGGGTTAATATCTGAAATTTGTAAAGAACTCATGTAACTCAACACTAAAAAAAAATCCAATTAAAAAATAGGCAGAGACCTGAATACACATTTCTCCAAAGAGGACATACAGATGGCCAGCAGACACATGAAAAGATGTACAATCTCACTAATAGAGAAATGCAAATTAAAACCACAATGAGATATCACCTCACTCTTGTCAGAATGGCCATCATCAATAAAGCAACAAACAACAAGTTGCATTAAAGGCCCTAGAGCAGGAGGAAACATGGCAAAGATGTGGAGAAAAGGGAACCCTCGTGCACTGTTGGTGGGATAGCAAATTGGAGCAGCAACTATGGAAAACAGTATGGAGGTTAGTAAAAAAATTAAAAATAGAAATACGTATGACCAGCAATTCCACTTCTGAAGAAATCCAAAACACTAATTTGAAAAGATATATGCACCTCTATGTTCATGGCAGCATTATTTACAGTAGTCAAGATTAGAAGCAATCTAAGTGCCCATCAATAGAAACTTGGATAAAGAATAAGAGGTACATATATACAATGGAACATACTCAGCCATAAAAAGGAATGAAATCTTATCATTTGTGATAAAATGGGTAGACCTAGAGGGTATAAGTGAAATAAATAAGACAGAGAAAGACAAATACTGTATAATCTCCCTTATATGTGGAATCTAAAGAACAAAATAAACAAACAAAACAGAAACAGACTCATAGGTACAGAGAACAAACTGATGGTTGCCAGAGGGGAGGGATTGGAGACTGAGTGAAAAGGGGGAAGGGATTAAGAAGTACAGATTGATAATTACAAAATAGTCACAGGGATATAAAGTTACGTAGGTATCATTGTCAATAATAATGTAATAACTATGCTGAGTGCCAGGTGGGTACTAAACTAATCATGGGGATCACTTCTTAAATTATATAAATGTTTAACCACTACGCTATACACTTGACAGTGATCTAAAATAATTTTCAATGTCAACTGTAGTTGAAAAATTAAAAAATAATAAGAAATAAAAGAATGTGTTTGGGCACTGGGAAGCCAGAGAGGTTTACCACTCAGATCTTCTTCAAACTAAGAACATGGTGCAATTGATGCTGGACACAGGGCAATACAGTGGATTAAAAAATAAGGTGGTTCCCACACTCCTGGTGATTAAATTGTAAGAGATTTAGTAACAGTCATAATGATGGCCATTGGATTTATAGTAGATATAATTACTCCAGGAAAATCTAGAGCTGAGCTGTCCAATATAATAGCTGCTAAACATGAGTCTATTCACATTGAAATTTAAATTAACATTAAATGTAATTAAAATTCAGTTTCCTGGTTGCACCAGCACATCTCACGTGCTCCGTAGCCACAGGTCTCTACCATATTGGGCAGTATCATTGAACAGTCCTGTCACCTCAGAAAATTCTACTGCACACTGCTGGTTTAGAGAGAGAGGACTAGAGCAATGGGGGCTGGGGAGGGAGAAGCGGAACAGTAAAGGAGTCTGAAAATATCTTCCAAAATTAAAAGCATTCCAAAACCTTCTAATAATTATCCAACAGTCTTTACTGAGTGCCTGTCTACAGTGGGTCAGGCTGGATAACAGAGACTGATTAAGTCATTGCTTTCTTGATTCATTCAATATTTATTGAACAGCAATTAATCCAGAAAATGTGCTGGAGACATGGTATAAAATGGTCAACTAAACTGGCGTTTTGTCTCCTTCTAGTGGAGGAGGTAGACATTAATCAGGAATGACACAAGCAAATATAAAATTACAAGTATGATAGTCACTCTGATGGAGAGATACCTGGAGCCGTAAGAACATATAAGGAGTACCTTTGACCTAGTCTGAAGCACCTTTCCTAGGGAAGTGATCCCTTAGATGAGATTTAAATGAATGGATAAAGGAAAAGGAGAAGGGCAAACCAGCCCAAAGACACAGCATGCACAAAGGCCCTGGGGCAGGAGGAAACATGACAAGAAGGTGGAACTGACAGAGCCAGTGTGGCCCATCACAGAAGGTGAGGGGAGGCTTAGTATGAGCTGCGGCCAGAAACGTACAGATACTATCTCTGTACATGCAGCAACGGCATCACCTACAAACTTGTTAAAAATGCAGAATCTCAGACTACACCAGAGACCTACTGTATTAAAATCTGTGTTTAACAAGATGCCCAAGTGATTTGTAGGCACAAGTTTGAGATGCGTAGTCTATACCAAGGGTCCACAAACTATGGCCTATACACCCAATCCTCCTGCTGCCTGTATTTGCACATAGAGTTTTATTGGAGCACAGCTGTACCTGTTCTGTTACTAATTGTGGCTGCTTTCACACTACAGTGACAGAACGGAGAGGTTGCCATGGAGATTATTTGCCGCACAAAGCTGAAAATGTTTACTATTCAGACCTTTACACAAGTTTCTTGACCCCTACTCTATACTTTGTATATGCTTCAAACACAGGATTAAGGATTTGACACTTCCTCTGAGAGCAAGGGGAGCTAGTTCATTTTGGAAGGATCGCTCTGGTTGCACACACATAAAAGACATAGACAGTACGTGCCCCAGCAGAGCTTCAGGTCAGTGGGAACTCACTTTTATTCCCCAAGTTGGTTGTCTGCGCCTTTCATGAGGGAGATGACTGTATTATTGATTTCTTCTTTGTTGTCATAATTCATTCCTTTAGTGCCTGGCAAAGTGCTAAGCATTTAGTTAACGTCTGGTGCGATTGACTGACTCAGAAATAGCTTGACTGACCTAGGACAGTTACCCTTTACCACCCTTAGGAGCTCATTTTGTGGACAGTTTGAGTCAAAATACTATGACACCTGATCTGCTTTCCAGTTTCCTTAATATCTCAGCCCTATGTTTGACATGGAACCTCGACCAGTGCAGTAGGAGCCAAGTACTTGGCCACTGGGTGAATTTCAGGGAGAGCATGGAAAAATGGGAACCTGATTCCAGTCAGCTTCAGATGCTCCCTCTGTGACACGAGGACGCTGGGACTATTTATCTCGAAAGTTCTCCAAAGCGTGAGCATCCTTTTGTCCTGAGATTGCACAAGGTGACAAAATGGGGATGCAGGACAAGTCTCTGGCTTATGTGATGCAGCGTCCTGAATCTTTATTTTGTGTAAATGGGGCTCTTCACGCATCATAAACAAACGATAGTTGATGAGAACATTGAAAACCAAATCAACTCTACAGTTACAAAGGAGATTTTTGAATTATGCATTGTTTCAGATTTTACATTCTTCTGTCTTTTATTTGTACACTACTGGCCCAGCCATAAAGAGACCAACCTTTTCTACCAATTAGGCATCATTGTGTAGACTCTGGCCTCACTGGCTACTTAGCTTGCTTTTCATGTCATGAATTGGCAGTACTTGAATCAGCTGAATATTCACTGAAGACAAGTTGGATGTCTATAAACTCACCATGACAAATGGACATGCTGTCAAATCCACAATACAACTGAGAGAAAGTGTTTAGAGGAAGTGGTGTGGAATGGTTTCTGGAAGAGGCTACAACTTGGTGTATAGAAAGAGGGACAAGCTTTTAGGATAATAAATTGCTTTGAGCACAGATAGGTTTGTAGCAGTGTTATCATCTCCTGGGCAATATGCCCACTACAGAAGTGTTATTTCAACGCATAAAAAAAGCAGTTTACAAGTTAAGCAGACTGTCTAATGGATAGTAATCAAGTAGGGAGGGATATTGTGCAGTCAGCTCTATCACATTTCGTGGATATTGTTGCTCGGCATTACCTCCCATTGATTGTCATTGATGACATTCAATTAAAACACTATTTTGTCGTCATGCAATGTTGGGTGCTGTGGAAAAGAGAGAAGCAGTGCCTGCTTCATGGGCATGTGACTTGTGCAGTCATGCGGGACCTGTGTTTGGTTTAACTCTGATGTTGCCATCTTAAAATTCTTAATACATTTTGGACAAAGGGCTCTACCCTTTCATTTTCATAGACTGTACAAATTACGCAGCTTATTCTGTAGAGAAGATGGTGGAGTCTGTTTCTTGCTGCAAGTTGCTTACAAGGTTGTATCTTAGAATCATGTTGGGGCAGTAGCATAGGGACTTGATAATTTTTCTGAGCCTTGGTTTCTTCCCTGTGTATATAAAGAAACTGCATGGAATGTGGTGTAAGGACAGAAACCAAACACTTAAACTACTAAAGTGATTTTCTCAAAGTAAGTGGTATAGTCAGGACATTGCGACTTCTACTCCTGACTCTCAATTCAGTGAGAAGGGACTCTGAGAACACTAGCTGCTGAGTTCAAGATATGGTTCAGCCATGGGCAAGTGGCATCAGATCTCCCGTTGCTAGAAAATCAAGAAGATCTGGGTGTGTTGACAAAGTGCCCAGAGGAATGTATTTGGAGATCTGGGTGAGCCCGTGATTGGAAGATTCATCAGCAATGGGAATGAGGATAAACAGGCAAACCAAAGGTCAGGTCTACAATAACCATATTAAAAACTGCTGGGACCAGATGGGTTTCAGAATTCAGAATTTTTCTTACTTTTGAAATAATACATGCTCCATTGATTATGTAAAATCCTCCCAGCATGTCTGAGCAGGACTTCATAATCAAGTGTGTTCATTTCTCTGCAGTCAAATGTATAAATGTTCACACCAAATAAGAAAATTTAAAGACTATCAATAGTTTTATGTCGGCTCATGTCAGGCTTTGCTGCCAAATGTAATCAGGTCAGGTTTTACTTCCAAATGGGTTACAAACTTTCAGTTTTCAGAGAGTTTGGATTTGGGGATTGTGAATAAGGGATTGTAGACCTTTATCAAACAAGATTCGGGTAAATGGGTCATTAGAACTCAGGAGAGAAGAGATAGGTCAGGTGTTTCTCAAGGGAGTCCAGGCTACGACACGAGACCTGCTCCAACGGCTTGTTGGGAAAGCTCAAACTTCCTTCCCATGACAGCCCAGAACACAAACGTCCTTTGTGCTGAAACAAATGAAAGACCTGAAGTAGAAAGCTGTTCGAATGCATTCTCACGTCCTTTAAGGACCCCACTGCCCTCTGTTCCCTGCAGCTCCAGCTTGATGGCATCTTGAACACATGGTCTCGCTGACCATATTTTCACAGCAGAAAATAGCATTTTCAGAACTGGCTGTCCTTAAGATTCAGCTGTCATTTTTCTTCTGTGTTCCTTCTATGGCAGCTGGCAAAAGTGGCTCACTCTTCCCTTCTGAGATGGGTTTAAAAAGCCTTGGCCAAATAGCCAGACTTTTCATTAGCACCCTTCTTGTCCCCAGACCAAATAAAGCCAATGAAACAGGCTGATATTTATGTGGCATTTTCCCCAGGAAAATATAAATGATCTCTATCCAGGTTTAATTATTAGTTGCTTCAATTTATTTGCTGCTTTGCTTGGACCATAAAATTGACCCAGTAGATGCTGTCAAAGACCAAGGAAAACTATTCCTATCCTTTCGTGTTTTGTTAGGCAAAGGGTTCTCCAAGTGTGATCCCCAACCTGTAGCGTCAGCATCACCTGCAGAGTTGTTAAAAATGTACATCCTCAGGCCCCACCTCAGAAGTGGTAAATCAGAAACTCAGGGGTGGGACCTGGCTGTCTAGGATTCTGATGTCAGCTAAACTTTGAGAACCTCTGTATTCGATAAATGATTTTCTCTTTCACATGTTTAGAACTCCACTTTTGTTTTAAAAATGTTACCATAAAAAAATCCTTACTTCCCCAAGTCCCTTAAAGCTGAGATTGCCATGAAATTCACTTCTCATCAATGAAGTATAAGTAGAAAGTTACTGTGTGGGTGCAACATTTCCATAGGTTGAATAATTAAAACAACTCACAAGAATGTGTGGGTATATGTATATATATCATATATGTGTATATATAGATTGTATATAAATATAGAATCTAGCTACATAGATATTTACATATATTATATATCTATATATAAATTTATGTATCCTATATCTATATATCAAATATATAGGTTATATATTTAAAGATATATATATATATATATATATATATATATATATATATATATCTCCTTATACATATATATCTTTAATAAAGATATCTTTAATAAAGATATATATCTTTAATAAAAACATAGGATATAATATAGCCGGGGAAAGAAAGCACCAGTAAACATTAAGGAGGTCTGAGATATTCAAGTACAGCTTTTTAGTCTCAGAGGAGACACTTCCTCAAAAGATCAAAAACTAGCAAGATACATGGAAGGTAGTGTGTTCTCAGGGAAGCTCAAGCACAAGTTTACTGAAGGGTCTTTTATACCCTACTGGTTAAGTAACCAAAACCAGGCTATAAAACGAGGTAAACCAAATGCAGACCACCTCTCTATATGTTTTCAATAAACAACACAGAGAAGCTGGTATCGTATGCCTCCTGGGGGGTTTTGGACATTATGCATAACATTATAAATGCATTTCATCCCTTTCTTGGCTAAGGGTCAATAATACCACGGTTCCAAGGATCCCTGAGATAGGAACAGAATTATCACAGATCATTTACAAATTAACTATACCTCTACACAGTGGACTTTCTGGAAATACTATTATGTTCCTCATATAAAGAGATGGATTCAGATAGCATACCTCCTACTCCCTCCCGTTTTTCTTCTTGGAACACGAACACAGTGTCTAGAGTACAGCAGCCATTCTGAGACCTCGACGATGGAGTCTACACTAAGGTAGGCAGAAGAGAAACATACAGTGAGTCTGGGTCCCTGTGATATCTCTGAGATTCTTTCTAGACTTCTTATTAAATGAGAAAAAAAATGGACCTTTATTTGTTTTAACCACTGTTTCTTGAGGTGTTGCTGTTGCAGATGAAAGCCATCCTCAAGGAAACAAAGGGTGTAAGAGTCAACATTTATTAACACTTTATCTTTGTTGCTATCTAAACATGGCTACCCATGTCCTTTCAACAACCTTATGATGTCAAGAGTGTAAATATCCATTTAATAGATATGAAAATAGGGGTTCCACATGATAAATAAGTTACCCAAAGTCTCACAGTTAGTAAACGGCAAAGCCAGAGTAAACTGTCTGTAAAATCTTGAGGCAAACATCTGCACTGTGATCAAGTCAGGACAAATGTAAGTTTTGAGGGGCCTGAAAGTTATAAAATTTTAAGGGCCCTTTTGGGAGGACTCTGGTGAAATGAAGGACACTTATGTTTACAGGAAATTAATTTCTGTTTCAACCTCTATTGTTAAGACTAATCATTTTCTAGCATCATGCATCATTCCTACATGAAAACTTAATACACTGAAATAAATATACTGAAATACTAGAGACCAAGATTCCAGACATTTTTAGAGAATCTCAAACCTATTTTTATTTTCTTGTGGCTACTATTGGCTTTATTGCAAGCAGACAGATGGTTCACTTCATAAATTGGGTAAATTCCCTTTGTTATATGGATATTAACAGGTGTTGGACCTTAGCTGGTGACAAGTGGTTGCGTAGTTGGGATGAAATACTTTTGTAGTGTGACAGTGATTAAGAGCGTCTTGTCTGGAGTCACCCTGCCTGGATATAAACCTGAGCTAACGATGTCCCAGCTTTATGGACTTATAGCTCAGTCTTTTAACCTAGAACATTAAGACGATAAGAGTACTTATCTCAGAGAGATTGTGTGAAAACTCAGGAAAATAACCCATGTCCAGTACTTCCTTACCAGGTCCTTTATACATAGTTAGTACTCAGTAAAGGTTAGTGATGCTTATTACCACCCCTGATCCTGCTGTTTACTAGCTGTGTGATGTTAGGAAAGTAATTCGTTAGACCTCAGTTTCTTCATCTGTAGAGTAAGGGGACAGGTTAAATTGCTCTCATGGTACCTCCCTTAGAAATAGAAAATTCTATATTCTCCACATGTCTGCATCGCTATGTGTTTGTGAGGTCACAGGCTATGTCTATTTTGTTCATATTTGTTTACATAGTCCATAGCATAATGCCTGGCACACAACAGCCATTCAATACATATTGGTTGAATGAAAGAATGTGAATATTTAGCTTCTTAAGAATTAGACTCTATGGGTTATCCATGCAAACAACTTGACAAATGAAATTGTAAGCAAACATTTCTCAGGAGAATATGGCCATGGTAAAGGAGTGCACTCAGTCCCAATGTGCCGGATATCGGAAGGGTGGCGTGGTTTCATTTCCATGGTGTCCCCTGGCAGGGGTGATGCAAACTGCACTCATTGCCAACAGGAATCCGAGTCCAAAGTCTTGGGGACTTTGAGAAGCAAACCATATCCACAGCTCTTATGCTTTCTGTTCACCTTTTGTTTGATAACACAGAGCTTCATGACTTTGTGACAATGTCAGACCTATTTTCATTTACTCATGGTCACCACTGGCTTTAATCCCAACTTCAACTTTCCCTTCCAGTTTGGCTGTGAAACTGGGCTTCCCCTAATATCTATCGTTCTACAAATGGTCAAGATTAATCCAGCTCATCTAGGCTGGCATTCTCTTCATCCTTCACTGCTGTAGATGTGTGGCCTTTGCTAAAGATGGTTACTTTCTAGATAAAAGAAACTTATTCTCTAACTGAGGGTGGAAAGTAGTCAAGTTACCTTTAAAACCATAACACAGGTCCTCAAGGCCCCTTGCCATATCTGGGATGTCACATCAGCCTGTTTACAGGGAAGCTCTGAGATAGAAAGCGAAAACAAATCTATGGTGTGTCCCTAGGTGCCACCTATGATCACTGGACTAAAATGACTATGAAAGAATGCCTACATTGACAGTCATATAATGTGTGGAAGGCTTTTTATCTCTGAGAAGCAGATAGCCAAAACTCGTCAATAAAATTCCACGGTCAATTTTATTTTCCTGCTGGGGAAAATATTGACATCATCATCACAAGCCCCAGAGAGGCCTGGTTGTATCAAGGACAAACCGCCAGATATTGGGAAGCAGGTCACAAAAGTAATGCTCTCCATTCATGGAGATCAAGCAGGATGCAAATCTCCCATTTTATTTCTGGAAAGAAGATCATGAAAGTAAATGAGGTGGAAACAGACCCATATGACATCCTCTCTCCTCCTCCCACCACCTGCCCCTGTCTGAATCTCCACCAGAAATAAATTCCCATTCACATTCATGATTATTTAATTAACATTTTAAATGGGAATCTGATCATGTACCCTCTTCTTTAAATCCTTCAGTAGTTTCCCATTCTCTTAAGATAAAACGTGAACATCTTCCCATGGCCGTCATGCGTGGATAAGCCATAGAGTCTAATCCTTAAGAAGCTATGTATTTGCAGTCACTCCTTCAACAAATATTTGTGGAGCTGCTGTTGTGTACTATGGGCTGAGTAAACAAATATAAACACCACCATGTTCGTGTTTAAGGAATCAAAGAATAATCTTCTTCTGCCAAGTTGAGAGCTAGACATTGGGGAGTCAGAAAGGGACTTAGGTGTGTGGAAATAGTGTGATTCTTTGTTGTGAACCCCAGAAGACTACAACATTTTCTACCTGAAGACATTGCTGCACCAACACAGCCCACCTCTCCCTCCCACCTGGGAGTCTGGCCCTGTATAAGGTACAATTAGGAGGAGTTGACCAGAACTTGTCATCCTAAGAGAAGGTAGGTGAGGGACAGGCCATGCATGCTGGGTTCTTTATCTGAAATTTCTCATTGGGAAAGAACAAGTGGGGTGGTGTTTGGAGAGAGGTTAGATGTCTACATGGAAGGACATCGGCAGTAGAAAATCTGTTCCCCTCCACAACACAGAGTCATGGGAACACAAAACACATGAGCTCAATATTTGAACAAAGCCAGTAAGGTCCAAAATTGCCTTGTTGGTTTTGACTAAGACACATTTTAAGTCACGTGATCTTTATCTTACTGACTTTCTTTTCTTATTTGCGATAATGTCCATCAAACCACTGGGAAGCAATCCATTTTCTCTCAGTTGATGTATTTTGTCTTTTCCCTTCCAATAATGGAAGATAATGCTTTGACGAGTATTAGGTTGAATTATATGAAATTGGTGATATTCACCCATTTTTGACCCACCCAAATGGCAAATTTCATATAATTCAATCTAATAAATATACTCAGAACATGTAGAATATTCATAAGAAAAAGAGGGAGAGAATGAAAACGAGTGTTTGAATAGTAAGCAATGAACTGATCAGTGATTATAGATTTCAGATACACATAAAAGATTAAATAGGCAATGGAAATCCATGGATAGAAGTTCCCCGTGGACTCAGACCTGAGGGATCCAAGTTTTGGCCTTTGGAATGCTCTTTGATTAGGAATTTTTGGTTGCAAGTGACAAGAGTCAACTCAACTAGTCGGAGGGACAGGGAGGAAAAAGACTGTATCACTAGGAGAAAAGGCCCCAAGGGAAGAAACTGGGATCTGGGGGGAGAAGAGACAGGTTACACTTATCCATGAAGGCCCGTTAGTATTTGGCTTCAAGCCTCCGCCTGCTTTGTTCACAGGCAGAGGGAAGAAAGAAAAGATTTTTGTTTTCTTAAAAATCATTTAAGACAGTGGTCACTCAAGGTCCTTGAGAGCCTGACCCTGAGAGGTCAAAACTATTTTCATGGTAATACTAAGATGTGATATGTCTTTTCCACTGACATTGGCATTGATGAGACAAAACTCATAGGGGTAAAACTGCTGCTGCTTTAGTACGAATCAAGGCGTCAAACTGTGGGAGCCGTCATTGTGTTCTTCACACCCTGCATTTACAGTATAAAAATAGTTTCACTTAGGAATGTTTGTGATGAAGCAGTACAATTATTAATTTGATTAAATTTTGACCCTTGAGTATTATTCTGTGTGAAGAAAAAAGAAACACAGGAAATATTTTTGTGGCAAACAAGTTTAATAGTTGTCTTAAGGGAAAACAGTTCGGCAATTGTTGAAGCTGTGAGCAGAGCTAACTGCTTTTTTCATTGAACACCGTTTTTACTTGAAAGAACAACTGACACACAGGCTGTGGTTATTTAGACTTTGCATTTGGCAGACACTTTCTCTAAAATGAATGAAGTGAGCTTGTTACTTTAAGAAAGACAACTGGCAGCATTGTTGCCAATGATGAATTTGAGTGTCCATGCAAACACTTTCAGAATTTTGGAAAACTTATACCTGCCAACCTGAGCTCAACAGCTTTCCAACGCTTAATACCTTTCTTTTTGTTTTTTCATTTTCATAGGAATATGTTATGAATGTTAACATGTAATGAGTTTATTGTTATTTTAAAATAGATTAATACATATCATTTAGAGTTCTCAATTTTAATTTCAAATATGATAAATATTGAAATATATAGCTCATATAAACTAATGCTTTTTGAGGTCTTTGATAGTTTTTATGTACATAAAAATGTATTGAGACCAAAAAAGTTTGAGAATGACTCATGTAAGAGCTATTTTTTCCTTTAAATAAACTCTAAGACTAAAATAAATTTTTGCTAACCAACTTTTCTCCATTATTTCTGAACTTCGCTCTCAATGATCTCTTTCTCTGTGTGTGTGTCTTTCTCTGTCTCTGTCTCTTTCCATTGTTAGCATTTAGGTCTGGAAAATATATTTTTATGATTTTGATTAATGGTGATGCTTCTCAAACAAACAAACAAACAAACAAACAAACAAACAAACAAACAAACAGCAATGCCCATTGTGCCAGGAGATTTTCTATAGTCTCTGCTTTATACTTCTAAAATAGTTTCTTTCTCTTTTGCTGGTTTAATTTTATGTTTTCAGCGAATCCACATGTAGGACTGTGAAATGGAAAAACAATATTATAAACTCGTATGCAATGAAGAAGCCAGAAAGAATAAAAGAGAAAAAAAGTCAATGTCAATGAAAATAGAAACCACATATGCAAAATGGCAAATGCAAATTCTAGAGATCATTTTGTTTCTGAAGAGTCTGGGAGGTATCCATTTTCCCTGAACAATTTATTCTGGATTATACTGGAATAAATTTATACTGGAATACAATTTATTCTGGATTATAGATTTGCTAGGCCTACCACTGACAAGTGTCGCTGTACACAGACCTAGTGACAGGATGATTACTTACATGGAAAAGACCACACCCATGAGGAGAACGACACGGGCCCAGACATTGAAATTCTCAGCAAGTCATTGGTGACTAGTAAATTATACTTTTGAAGTGATATTATTAATAATGCTGCTGAATCAGCCTAACTATAGCACAGGTGATACATAGAGGACTCTGGGGGCTGTTGTTTTAATAGAAAGTGAGGCTTAGTTCACATAAAAACTTAGAAAATATTTCATTTGGAAGAGATTATCATTTCATATTTCTCATGTGTAGAATTTTGCTGTGAATTTTCAGCATCCAGTTCCCACCTCTGTCTGATTAATTCTTTTGTAAAGAGATAGGATTGGACTAGAGCAGTTGTTTTCCACCAGTGAAATCTTAACTTGAAACCTCGGTATATAAAACAGAGACAAGAACTACGTGGCTAAAAGAAAAGTCTATGTAATTTTACTAACAATTGTCACCCCAATAAATTTAATTAAAAAAAATAAATAAATAAATAAATAAAAAAGAAAAGAAAAGACAAGGAAACTTAAAATCTACGCTTTGACTTTCCACTGAGCTTCTCTCGCTGCTCAGCTTCTGAGCTACTGCACTGAACTCTGGGGCTCTTGGGCACACAGTTTGAGAACCCTTGGACCCAAGACGCTGCAGCTCAATGTGCTTGTGGAGACCTTGTCAGAAATCTGAGTAATTTCTTTTAATTAGAGAACCAGTTGACATCGAGTCCAGAACTAAATGGTCCCCAGGGTAGAGTTGGCAAGGGTGGTGGAGAGAATGACAACTCGCTGCAGTAGCATTCATGAGCCAACTAAGTGTCACAGTGCACGGACTGAACCCCAGCTATGAGTTCATCTACCTCCTAAGCATCGTTGGGGCAAACAAAATACAGGTAAAGCAACATCTGTCTTTAAGGAGCTGGTAGTCAATTTAGAGACGCACAACATAAACCTGGCCACCCAATGTAAGGCCCAGTATAATGACGTTTTAGAATTCAAAGATAGATGGTAGGTGATATGAGTAGGCAGATCAGGGAGGCCAGATGCAGCAGGATGTATCATTCTGTTATTCACTCAGGTTTTCAGCGGACATGTAATCAATACCAGTCAATCTGTTTAGTGATAGGATATAAAGATAAACATGCAGGATTATGATTCCGCCGTCCTTGGTGCTTGATGCCTAATGGAGTTGGGTGCAGAGGGGCATCAATCAACTACATATGATCTCACTTACATGTGGAATCAAAAAACAAAATAAACAAACAAAACAAACAGACTCATAGATGCAGAGAACAAACTGATGGTTGCCAGAAGGGAGGGGAGTTGGGGGGCTGGGTGAAAAAGGGGAAGGGATTAGGAAGTAAAAATTGGTTGTTACAAAGTAGTCATGGGGATGTAGGGTGTAGCATAAGGGCTCCCCCAGTTTTAGCAGTGAAAGTCACATCTTGGGAAACCCCTCAGTTTTGGACTAACTGGGATTGGGATGCTTGGTCATTCTAAGTTAGAACAACCTAGCAAACCCTCAAGAGTTCATCTGTAGACCCCTGGTGATCTGCAGAATCCCGTTAAAATGATTGTCCCGTAGGAAACACATTCCTGATCTGAAAATCAAGAGAACGAACTCCTCTATTTACTAGCAGTGACACCTTGAATAAAGGGGGTTAAATGAAGTCAGTAATTAGGAATGAACAGATGAATGTACGTATGGAATTGTCTGTTGCACCTGTGTTTATGTTCTCCCGCGGGTGGTAAAGGCAGCCCAATGGTAAGCATTCACTGCTCTGTTAAACAGCGTCAGTTACTCTCACCATCACCATTAGTGATTATGTCAGTAGAAGTTTATTTTAAAATAGTCAAAGCTTAAAAGAAATTATTAGCAAATCTAATCAATGATTCTTTCAAATAAAGAATGTAGATCGTATTAGCATTATGCAATGTTTATTTAAGAGTAAAGGTATTTTACTTAGCCCTATTCTGTTTTATTGAAGAATTTTGATCATTTTTATTAGACTTAGAATTGATGTGAAGGATGCCCTGAGTATCAGGAATTAAGGAACACAATCAAATAAACAGGAAGAAGAGAAGTTATGTTAACCCAGACAGCCTGCTCAGAGGAACTGGATCTTGACTTCAACTTGCTAATTGATTTTGAAGTTCCCGCATATGCAATGGATTGTTTCTAGAAATATGTAATAGGAGCGTTGGCACACATGGGGGTGAAATCAGAGTTTTTGGGGAAGAACATGAGCATGAGAGTCAAAAGACCTGGATTCTAGTCTTGGCTTTGCTATTGATCAGCTATGTGACCTCGGGCAAGTTACCCTCATGCTTCAGTTTCCACATTTGTCTTCCTATATCATAGTGATTTGGGAACAATTAAACAATATGCTGAGTATACAAGTAACCAGGGACAGTGCAGTGACCCATGGTGACCAAAAGCAGGCCTGCAGGGTGAGGGAATGAAAGCCTGCAGCCTGTACAAGTGGTAGCTATCCTAAAAAGATGTAACAGCTGTGGCCCCCAGCAGGGAGGCGGCAGGCAAGCAAATCCTCAGGCGTCCTTTTCTTCCTGCCTTCTGCTCTCCTGACAATGCCTCCCACAAGCCAAATTCAATTAGAAACAAGAGGACAAGGGAGTCTGTTGGTGTAGCCCATGGATGTCAGTCTCCCGAGGCCTGGAGAAGGGTGGAGAAGGGCTATGGGTGGAACTGCAATACAATCTGCCAATAATATAAAACTGCAGAGTAGGTAAGCTGGCTGTAGTTCTGGAAAAAAGTGCGGCATTTTCTTATGAAGTTAAGTATACACTTCTCATAAGACCCGGCAATCCATCCTGGATACTTACTCTAGAGCAGGGGTGTCCAAACTTTTTTCAACGTTTTTCAGCAAGGGCCATATGTGGTAAAATACACAAACAGCCGGGCCACTCACTTGAGGTGAAGTACGTATTGCCTCACCTGGTTTATTTAAGTAAACTAAATATATTTTTGGAATTTGCTGCGGGCCAATTGACAGTGGATTGCGGATCCCAGTTGGCCCGCGGGCTGCAGTTTGGACACCCCTGCTCTAGAGCAATGAAAACTTATGTGTATACAAAAATCTGTATGTGAGTGTTTATGGCGGCTCTATTCCTAATCACACCGAACTGGAAATTAGCCAAATGTCCTTCAAGAGGTGCATGGATAACCAAACTGTGCATCCATGCAATGGAATGCTACTCAGCAATGAGAAGGAATGGACCATTGAAGCTGCAACGCCTTGGATGCATCTCAAAGGGATTGTGCTGAGTGAAAGAAACCAGTCTCAAAAGCTTACATACTGTATGATTCAGTCTGTACAACATTCTTGGAAACAAAACAACTATAGTGCTGGGGAAACTGTTCAGCGGTTATCAATTGTTAGGGATGGGGAAGGGTGTGACTATAAAGGGATAACAGAAGGGAGTTTTGAGGGGTGAAAGCACAGTTCTATGTATGATTGTGAGGATAATTACAAAAAATCAATACATGTGTTAAAACTGGTCACCCCAATAAACTTTAATTAAAATAAATTCATAGAAATGTGTATCAGTAAAAGATCAATTTTACTGCATGTTAATTTAAAAATAAAAATATGCAATTTAAATGTATGAGAATATTGCAAACAAAAGCTTCAATGATAGATTTATTCTTGTAGATATTGACCACCTATTTGTCCCAAAGTTGAACTTGAAGAAATTTCAATCCAAACTGAAATCAGAGTTATACATGCAGACGTGCCTGAAAATAAGACGTTATGTAAAAGTGGCATCCTTGGACAAGGATGGAATACAGGGGTCCCAAACGAGAAGACACAAGCTGAGGTTCAGGCACGGAGCGCAGGGCAGAGCCTGGAGATGAAGAACCAGACCATAGTTTGGCTCTGTCACAAGGGTTCAGGGCAAGAGATTCTCTAGCTCTTGGCAGCTAATTACTATGGAGATGGGACAAGAATAAAGAAAACAAACAGGATGGTGTAGGGTTTAAGAGTATAGGCAATGAAATGAGAAAGAGCTGGGTTGGACTCTGGCTCTGCTGCCTGCTAGCTTGTGAGCTGGGACAATTGTTTTAACTTCTCGTGTACAAAGATGTATAAGAACAACTCCCCCATTGTAGTGTTGTGAAAATGAAATAAAGTCACATCTGTAGTGTCTCAGTAAGTTGCCTGGTCCAGAAAAAATGCTTTAGTTAACAGTAGAAGTATATTAAACAAAACGTTACAAGTCACATCAGAAGTATGGTGCTCATGAGCTGTATACTAGTGAGTAATTTCATCTTCTAAATCTGTACAATGACTATCATGATGTCTACCCAATGGAATTTGGGGGGCAGCGCTCTATTGAGAAAGGAGCTATGGAAATGCAAGAATTACTTTTCATATGCACTTCTTTATGATCATAGCAGGGCCAAGAGGAAATCTTTTTTCCTTGCTTAAAAGATACAGAAAACATTACATCCAGATCTGGGTTGGTCCCAGAGATACCTGGGGCCAAACATATAGAAGAGGATCAAGAGGGTTCAGCCAGCAGGTGCCAGCAACTTTGGTCCCAAAGAAGGAGTGATATAATACCAGCATGATCGTGACAACTCACCTTCGAGCACTGGGGACAATTCCAGAGGAGTGCAGTGGGGTGCTGAGCAGCAAAGGCTTTGTAGTCAGAACTTGCTGTGGAAACTTGGGCCAGTGTCGACAGAGCTATTGCTGAAGATTCTTTTTTTTTTTTCAAATTAAATTTATTGGGGTGACATTTGTTAATAAAATTATACAGGTTTCAAGTGAATAATTCTATAATATGTCATCTATCTATTGCATTATATGTTCACCACCCAAAGTTAAATCTTCTTCCATCACCGTATATTTGACCCCCATTGCCCTCTTCTTCCTCCTTCCCTTCCTTCTTCTCCTCTGGTAACCACTAAAATATTGTTTGCATCTATAAGTATTTGCTTATCTGTTTGGCTTGTTCATTTGTTGCTTTCAGTTGTATGGGTACATCCCACATATTAGTGAATCACATGATTCTTGACTTTTTATATCTGACTTACTTTATTTAACATAATAATCTTAAGATCCATCAGTGTTGTCACAAATAGCAGTATTTCATCTTTTCTTATGGGTGAGTAATATTCCATTGTACATATGTACCATGTCTACTTTATTCAATCATCTATTGGAGAACATTTTGGTTGTTTCCATGTCTTGGCCACATGAATAATGCTGCAATGAACATAGGGGTACATACATGTATATCTTTATGGATACATGTATCAGATTTTGTGGGTAGATACCCAGAAGAGAGATTGCTGGGTCAATGGTAATTCTATTCTTAATTTTTTGAGGAACCTCCATACTGTTTTCCATGATGGCAATACTAATTTACATTCCCACCAATAGTGTATGTGGGCTCATTTTCTTCTCCACAACCTCTCCAACACTTATTATTACTTGTCTTATTGATGATAACCATTCTAACTGGTGTGAGGTGGCATCTCATTGTGGTTTTAATTCACTAATAGCTAATAGCTAGTGAAGTTGAGCATGTTTCATATATCTGTTGGCCATTTGTATATCTTCTTGGGAGAAGTGTCTGTGCTGGTCCTTTGCCCATTTTTAATTGGATTGTTTGTTTCCTTGTTGTTGAATTATATGAGTTTTTTATATATTATAGATATTAGCCCCTTATTGGAGGTGTTGTTTGGAAATATCGTCTCTCATTTAGTTGGCTGCCTCTTTATGTTGTTGATGATTTCTTTTGCTGTGCAGACGCTTTTTATCTTGATATAGTCCCATTCATTTATTTTTGCTTTTACTTCCCTTGGTTTTGAGGCCAAATTCATAAAACCCTCTCTAAGAAAAAAGTCCATAAGTTTAGTGCCTATGCTTTCTTTTATGCAATTTATTGTTTCAGGTCTTATATTTAGGTCTTTGATTTATTTTGAGTTACTTTTGGTAAATGGTGACAGATAGCAGTGTAGTTTCTTTCTTTTGCACGTGGCTTTTCAGTTTTCCCAGCACCATTTATAGAAGAGGCTTTCTTTTTTCCATTGTATGCTTTCGGCTCCTTTGTCAAAATTTATTTGCCTATATATATGTCGGTTTATTTCTGGTTCTCAATTTCATTCTATTGGTCTGTGTATCAGTTTTTTTCAGCAATACCATGCTGTTTTGATTATTGTTGCTTTGTAGTATAATTTGAAGCCAGGGAGTATGATACCTCCAGCTTTGTTCTTTTTTCTCAAAATTGCTTTGACTATTTGGGGTCTTTTGTGAGTCCATACAAATCTGATGAGTTTTTTTTTTTTTTTGTATTATTTGTTTAAAAAATGCATTTGGGATTGCATTAAATCTGTATATTGCTTTGGGTAGTATGGCCATTTTAACTACGTTGGTTCTTCTAATCCAGGAACTCATATCTTTCCATTTCTTTGTGTCTTCTTCAGTTTCTTTTAATAATGTCTGGTAGTTTTTAGTGTATAGGTCTTTCACATGTTTTTGTTAAGTTTATGCCTAGGTATTTTATTCATTTTGTTACAATTGAAAAAGGTATTGCTCTTTTCATTTTTTGAAATTTCATTGTTAGTATATAGGAACACAATGTATATTTGTACATTGGTTTTGTATCCTGCAATTTTATTGTATGTGTTTATCATTTCTAATAGATTTTTGGTGGAGTGTTTAGGACATACATACATATATCTCTGAGACAGAGAGAATTACCTCATCTGTAAAAAGTGACGATTTGGCTTCTTCATTCCCAATTTGGACGCCTTTTATTTCTTTCTCTTACCTGGTTTCTCTGGCTAGGACTTCCAATAGTATGTTGAATAACAATGGTAAGAGGTAGTATCTTTGTCTTTTTCTGATCTTAGAGGCAGAGCTTTCAGTTTTTTACCATTATGTAGATATTAGCTGAAGGTTTGTCATACCTGGCCTTTATTATGTTGAGGTACTTTCCTTCCATACCAATTTTATTAAGCACTTAATCATAAATGGATGTTGCATCTTGTCAAATTCTTTTTCTTCATTTATTGATATCACACGTGATTTTTATCCTTTATTTGGCTCCTCACACTTGTAATAGGATTTTCCATCCATACTCTCAGTCATGTAACTTTTCAGTGTTTCCCAGCAGAGCAGACAGATTATACATTTTTATCCCACTGACTTTGTGTTCATACAGTGACTCATCTTGAACAAAGGCTCACTGTTCACTGGATATGACATGAGCACAGCCTCATGAACTACTGACATTAGTCATGAGGCGATCTTGCCCAGGTAGCTACTGTACCTTCAGCTTGGGTCACAAATGATGGATACCTGGAACGGACCTGAACCTGACCACCACCTGAAGCTGAGTCAGCTCAGTCCGCCAACTGATGCTTTGATGTGTGAGAAATAAAAGTTGGTTGTTGGAAGCCATTGTGATTTGGGTATCATTTGTTATGCGGATTATTGTAGCAATAACTGACTCTACACAGCAAGTTCCTTAACTTTAAATATCCTGTTTTGCCCTTTGTACATTAAAATTAATAATGCCTAATTATAATCACCCAGGAAAACAGTTATCAGGAATAAATGGAGTGATATATTAAGTACTTAGCACAGTACTCAAGACCAAGCAAGAGAACAATAAATGAAAGTTCCTGCTCTGAAGGTACTGGGTTACGAAGAAATTCTAAAAAAAAAACAAAAAAAAAAACTGTCCACCTTGTGGAGTCTCAGTTTCCTCAATTGTGAAATGTATGCAATTATACTTCCCCCACCTCTCTAAGGGAAGATCAGCATGAAGTGATAGATGTGAAAATAGCTTGCTGTCTGTGAAGAGCTACCCAGGACTTAGGAGTTATTATTCTTTCTACTACAGAGAATCCTCCTACCCAAGTATTACTTATTACCATCCCCAAAGTTAAAGTTTCATAGGAGAGTAGGATGAAAGCCATCAATCCACGACAGCATGCGCTAATAAACTATCCACTCATTAATGCTAGTCTCTACTCAAATATCTTTCACTTCAAACATGTTTCTATATCCACAACGTCAGTATCTTTGCTGGGCTACTCAGCACAAGCATATTGCAATTTGATTGCAAAAAGAAACTGCAAAACTTGAGAAAAAGATGCAGGATTTTTCAAAGATGAAAGGGATGATAGAGAATTTCTCTGATCATGTACAAAATAATTGATAAGTGAACATCTGACAGAGGCCACTTAATAATTGAAGAAGAGAAAAATTGACAAGGGTGATAACACGATAGGCTTCAAAGGAAATAATTTGATGGTTTGAATATCAAAGGATGCAGGGAGGCCTTTTGGGAAAATTGATGAAACCTCCTCTTTTTGCAAAAATGATCCTCCTTATGGCTGTACATTGAAGGGTACCATATCATACTCTTTTGTAATTTCTTTGGAAAGTGATCTCAAGAATTATTTGTTAATTTTAGTAATCATCAAAGAATTATAGAATAATCTATGCTTTATTAAGTATAAAATTAACATATGTTAATACATTTTAGTTAGGTTTTCAAGACAGAGTCCCAACTTTTTTCCTCCCATTTTCTAGGGAATCTTGGTTCCTATTTTTGGTGGTCTTTTCTGCTCTCATTTGTTCCGTGTGTAATTAGGATGTGCTCTACTTATTATTTCCTTTTAGGCCCAGAGAGCCCTTGGAGCAACAACTTGTCTAGAGATTTCGGAAACTGAAGCTTCCAATGGGTCAGTGAAGGCAGGAAAATATCAGTCCCAGAAGTCTGCCATGGCCACTTTGGGGTGAGTCATTGTATGTGACCTGCCAAATGAACTTTATGAAAAAACCCTGAGACTGGGGGGTGTAAGTTACGGCTGTGAAAGCAACAGCCTGTCGCAGACTCATTCTCGTTCCATAACTTACTTCTTTGTGATTTCAGCCACGAGGCATCGCTTTGAGCCTTTTCTTCCTTTATAAAAGGGGGATGATAATATATACCCTGATGGAGATTCGTGAGGATGGAATGCAATTAGAGATATTAAAGTATGCTGAGCAATGTTTGCATAACAGACATGCAAAACACATAGCTGTCGTTATTGCTAAGATAGCCGTGGGAACCAATGTTCCATAGGGTGTTTCTCTTTTTTTTTTTTTTTTTTTTTTTAAATTAAATTTATTGGGTGACAATTGTTAGTAAAATTACATAGATTTCAGGTGTACAATTCTGTATTACATCATCTATAAATCCCATTGTATGTTCATCACCCAGAGTCAGTTCTTCCATCACCATATATTTGATCCCCCTTACCCTCATCTCCCACCCCCCACCCCCCTTACCCTCTGGCAACCACTAAACTATTGTCCGTGTCTATGAGTTTCTGTTTCTCATTTGTTTGTCTTGTTCTTTTGTTGTTTTTGGTTTATATACCACATATCAGTGAAATCACATGGTTCTCTGCTTTTTCTGTCTGACTTGTTTCGCTCAGCATTACTCTCTCAAGATCCATCCATGTTGTCACAAATGTTCCTATATCATCTTTTCTCACTGCCGAATAGTATTCCATTGTGTATATGTACCACAACTTCTTTATCCATTCATCTATCGAAGGACATTTTGGTTGTTTCCATGTCTTGGCCACCGTAAACAAAGCTGCAATGAACATTGGAGCACACGTGTCTTTATCTCTAAATGTTTTCAGATTTTTTGGGTAGATACATAGGGTGTTTCTCTTGCTCCATCATCTCTACCTTCCTTCGTCTTGAGCATATTTGTGTACACTCTAGAATTTTTCGTCCGGATTTCCTTGTGTCCTCTGCTTGGCAACTGCACAATGTGGAAGACAGTGTCTTGTGTCCCTGTTTTATTCTTCTGATGAGCAGTGTGGAGGAAGATCTGCTTTACAATCCAACAAAAACTTGAGCTCACTAAAGGGAAATGGGGAGGTGGAACGAGGATCCAGTGGTGAATGCTCGCACATGGGTAGGAGGAAAATCAATAAATTAGTACTCGATGTTGGTATAATAAGTAACCTATTCACCAGATACTACATGGGCAATCTAGAAGGTGAGCACAATGAAAGACAATTCGAAGCCATTCTGTAGAGGAGACAATTGTCTGGCCAAGGGTTATATGGAACTTTGCCTCTTCTCTGATTCATCATGTTAACCTTCTATGAGTTGTCTTTTTTATCAATCTTTTAAGCAAACACTGTACCAAATGGCAGCAGCATGTCCAGAATTAACAGCATGTCCGGAACTAGAATCAATCTAGATTGTTAATTTTATTAGCCATGAAACTAACCTGACAATAACTCAGTGAGCTAATTATTTTGTAGATAAAGAAAAGAAGGATTATGGCTAAATCTGAGTAATTTACCTGAGGTCACACAGACCGCCAGAGTGGGAGATGGGATTGAAACCCTGCAGGTCACCTCCAACCCCCCTTCCTTATGTGTAACTACAAAGTTCTGCTGCTGTCAGCCAAGTGAGGGCACCGGCGGAAGCTCCTTGAGGTTTTCTCCCTGGTGGACTGTATGTGATAATATTTATCAAAAAGTTGCATTCATAATATCCTTTTCATGTTTTATTTGGTCCCTGAGAGAGGTAAGACAGAAAGAATCTCATTTTACCAATGAGCGTATGTGATTTATCCAAGAGCTCCTATTTAGCTAGTGGCAGAGTCCGGACTATAATGGGATACTCTCATCTCTTTCACTGTTGAAATATTTTTCATTGACATTTCCTAGTTCTCTTTCTCAGAGCACTTTGTTGTGGCTCAGGATCTTTGTGCTGCATTTCTGGGGCTGCTAGCTATCAGCCCAGATAGGTGCAAAGGAGAAGCTCTGTCCTATGGGATGCATGTCCTCTCTACCCCGGAGAGCCCCATCTGTCCCCTTGTCATTGCTGAGATCCAGCTGATGCATGCCCAGCAAGGGTGAGGATACATACATATAATGGAAATCAGTCAGGGGCCAATTTTCCGTATCGAAAAGGAAATTGCATTTCTCAGGCATGTGGGCAAAGAGGTTGATTAAATATAAAACATTTCCACAAAGGGGGTAGCATAATAGAGAACTCAGTTCCTTCACAGAAGAAGGAATTCTCTGGTGATGAACCCACCTGAGTGCCATTTGTGTTCCTGATCGTTTCATCTGACTGCCCATCTTGTTACAAGATTGCTGATTTGAACAACTTGGAGACACTTATTTGACCCTTTATCTGATATGTCACAAGATTTTGAAATTTCTAGAGCAGTATGTGAAATGTGAACTCGTGCATAAGGCAATGGGGTGGTTCACCCTGCATTTGGTCACGTCGCTTGCTGTTGACAGAGATCAATAGATTTTTTTTTTTTAAAGATGGCGCCCTTGAGTATTGAATGCTGCTATGTCTGAGTGACTGACTGGCTTTTGTGTGTGAAGGCAGTGGGTGGGAGGAAAATCAGTCAATTAGTACTTGGTGTTAGTATGATAACTAACCTATTCACCAGATAATTAATACATGGGCAATCTAGAAGGTGAACATAATGAGAGATGATTCAAAACCATTCTTCAAAGGAGACAATTTTCTGGCCAAGTATTATACTGGGGGAGGGGGAATAAGAGGAAGTGTTATGATTTGAATACAGACCTCAGTTCCTAAACTCCAGCAATTTTTTATTCTATCGTTCTACCTCTCATCCTACCTTCTCATACTTCCTCTCATCATATGTACTTTTTATCATTACTTTCTTATGATTCTTTCCTATATTTTCTTTTATCATTTGCTCCTTTTGCGCCAGCATTTTTTATTGCTTTTATTTTTTACCTTAAATGCCACCATTGAGATTATTTTTCCAAGTTGTGAACCTCTATTACTCAACAACCCCTGGCTAAATATGTGGCCATGCCCTAAAGATATATTTTTATTGATGGATTTGTTAGTTAACTGGTTCCTTTGTTATTATTGTCCCTGTGTTTGGCTTTCTGAAATCATCACTCATTTATCTTCCTGATAATTCAATAAACATTAGTGGAGGATAAAGAGATTAACCTCATGCCTTCTAATCACGTGCAGAAAGTAGTTAGAAAAGATAAGGGCTGGTTCAGGGTAGAAAGAGTAAGTTTGGTGAATTATAAGAAGATACATTAAGAAAACTATTTCTATCATTTTTTCCCCATACATGTTTGAAACTCTTGCATTTTTCCTCAAATTCCTTTATCTCCAAAGACCAAAGGGTCACATATGAAAACAAATGCAAGTTGTATTTTGACATTGTGTTAGTCAGGGTTTTGCAGAGAAACAGAAGCAACTCGTGTGTGTGTGTGTGTGTGTGTGTGTGTGTGTGTGTGTGTGTGAGAGAGAGAGAGAGAGAGAGAGAGAGAGAGAGAGAGAGAGAGAGAGAGAGAGAGAGATTTTAAGGAGTTGGCTCATGTGGTTGTGGAGGCTTGGTGAGTCTAAAATCTACAGGGTAGACCAGTAGGCTGGAGACTCAGGAAAGAGTTGCAGTTTGTGTCCAAAGGCAGTCTGCTGGCACAATTCCTTCTTGCTCAAGAGACCTCATTATTATTATTATTTTTTTCTTAAGGCCTTCAACTGATTAAACGAGGCCCACTCACATTTTGGAGGGAAATCTGCTTTACTTTTCGAAGTCCACCAATTTAAATGTTAACTACATTCATCAAACACCTTCACAGAAACACCCAGAATGTTTGGCAAAATATCTGGGCACCATGGTTCTGCCAACTTGACACATAATTAAAATTAACCATCACAGATATCTTTTAACCACACGGGCTCTCATTCAGGGCACAGATTTGAATCCCCAGGAAGGAAAAGCATCTCTTTATTCTTTCTTCACTCCTGCCACCAGCACCCCACTACTCTGCCAGCAAAAACGAAACAACATAAACACACATCACCATGAGAATGAGTATATACATTGTGGATTTAAATGTGTTAATGCAATTCAGTAGTTTAAAGTAAATGAAATGGAACATTATTATTCCTGTTATAATATGGATACATCTCAAAAATAGAATAGTGAGCCAGGGAGAGAGAGAAAGAGGTAGAGAGAGAGAGAGAGAGAGAGAGAGAGAGAGAGAGAGAGAAAAGAGAAAGACTGAACAGCTTGTAGAAAGAGACAGAGTATGATAACATTTATGCAAAATTTTAAAACACAAAAATTAAAGTTTGTAGATGACAACAAGAAAAGCATGTGTGTCCATTTAGACCTCATACTCCAGAGAGTCAGTACCTTTGGGAAAGAAGGTAGATGGATGAATGGAATAGACGGGGTCCTCAGGGGCTTCAGTCACATCTCTGATGTTTCCTTTCTGTTCCTAAAGGGTCTGCCAGAAGGCGAAATACTAAGTTTTGACAAATTTTGGTAGTGGGTGCCCATTTTTGTAGTGGGTACAAGTTTTATTGTTTTGTATGCATTTTTATATGCTTGAAATATTTGATACTAAATTGTTAACAGTGTCTCCTTTTTCTCTCAAGAGTCCCTGGCAAAGGTAGGCTGTCCAACCCTCCCTCTCTACCACTGCTTTGTTTACCAAGGTCTCACACACACACAAGAGTTACAGTGTCTGTTCAGAATGGGGTGGGAAGGAGAGCTGGAGCCCTGCCTCAGAGGAAAATTCCATCAGGCCTCTGTGTACTAAGCCATTTCTGTGGCCGAGCCCAGTCTATTGAGTGCTCAGCAGTCAATCTTGAACATCCCAACAGGAGGGATGTTCTGAGGAGAAAGCTAGGAAGACAATAGTAGTTGAGCTACGTCTCTTCATTCTGAACCTTCTGAAGACCCAGACAAAAATGGCTGCCGTATATCAAGAAGGAAGCCTTATTTAAATTTAGTAAGCAGAGTATTGTATAAATTACCGACACAACCAATTTAGCCAGGGTATATGATGTTAGCCCTAATTCTACTAGTCATAATTCCATGCATGTGGTATTACGGGAGGTACATAGTTATCAGAAGACCAGAAATATACCATCATCTTTGTAATGGACTATTTTGTTCATCTTTGTTAAAATACTGGATCTTGAATTAATCTCTCATGAGGCAGAATTAGAAAGAAAATGCTTCACATTGGAAAGGTTAAAAATGGATCTTTTGTTTTCGTACAATCTTCAAATTTCAATTTGTCACTCACAAAACCCAAAAATGTTTGCATGCTTTTAAGAAGGAAATAAAAGGGCTTCCTTCAGATGAAAACAAATTCTATTTGAGTGCTTGAAATAATTCTAACAAAAGGCAGGCAAGTCACTTGGTACACTCCTTTAGCCACCTAGGGTAGAAAGCAGAATATCTATGAGAGCCCTGCAGATGCCCATTGGTCTATTTGGGGGCAAGTAGCAGTTTTCAAGTAGCAAATAAAGGAGGTTGATTTTAATCATGCTAGATGTGTACACTTGGGGCCATTGATTAGTGAAAGTATGTTAACTACAGTAATATGTAATAACCGTATAATACTCATTTATTCAATAAATATTTATTGAGTATCTACTATATGCAGTTACTCTTGAGTATTAATGATAAGATAACTAAAAACAGGGTTTTCCCTGCTCTGAGAGAGCTTAGTCAGTCAGAAAGCAAATATAAAAATCAGTCTCTCAAAAGTTCTATGAAGGAGAGAGGCACTGGGTCTATAATTGGGGAAGTTGATCAGGGAGATGAGAGAAAGCTTCCTGAGGAAGTGATGTATGAGCTACAACCTCAAATTTTAAGAGAATGGAAGAAGACCAGCATGGCAAGATTACATAGTTAGTTAGAAACTATTAAGCACTTGCTATATGCCTGGCATTTTTCTGTTTGATTAGGATACATGAACAACACAGAAAAAAGATGCCAGTCCTTGAAGAGCTTATATATTTGGGAAGCGGGTATCAATAGAAATAACATTAAATAATGGTTATATAGTGCACTAGAAGGTGGTGACGTGGAAAGGGTGGAGGAGGGCAAAGAGAATCAGGAGTGTCTCCAGACTGGGGACAGCTCACACATTTGAATAGAGTGATTGAGGTGGGCCCCATTACAAAGGTGAAGTAGTTGATGGTTGAATGACGGCCTGAAGGTGAGGGAGTGAGCTCTACAGGTAGCTGGTGGAAACGGGTTTTAGGCAGAGGGAACAGACAGTAACAAAGGGAGGCGTGTGCCTGGAATGCTTAGGAAAGGGTGGAGGCCAGCAGGCCTGGAGCGGAGCAGACCAGGGGGGAGAGTAGTAGGAGACAAGGCCAGAGGGTCTGGGTGGGGTTAGATCATGGGAAGCCTTAGGGGCCATTTGGCTTTGGCTTCTGCTCTGTCTGAGTGGGGCAGCTGCTGGAGGGTTTAGAACAGAGTCAGGACATGATCTGAATTTTGTTTTAAAAGGAATTGTCTTACTGCTGTGCTGGAAATAAAGGGGTAGGGTGCAAGGGTGGAAGCTAAGGCCAAGAGGAGAGTATTGCAGTGATTTCAATGAAAAATGGTCATGACATGGGCAGTCGGAGGCAGTGCAGGTAATGAGAAGTGGTCATCTTTTAGTTGCCCTCTGAAGGTGAGGCCACAGATTAGCTCATTGAAGGGCTAATGAGAACAGTCAGAAATTTCTGCCAGATTTCCAGCCTAAGCTACTGAAGTGTTGTAGTTGCCATCAACTGATGTGAGAGAGAGTCCAGGGAGAGCAGACCAGGGAAGGAGGGGGCCAGGAGTTCATTTCTGGACTTGCTGAAATGAGAGTTCCATTACATATCCCAGTGGAGATGTCAAGTAGGCCATTGGGAGGACTGGAATGAAGACAGAGAACATGGTAGATCTTTCAAGGACTTTCATTGTAAAGGAGAGCAAAGAAATGGGGCTGAGGCTCGCAGGCAAAGTTAGATCAAGAGAAAAACATTTAAATTGTAATTTGGGAAAAATAGCAACAGGTTTGTATAAAGATGGGAATGAGCATGGTGAGTAATGATAGTGGGCAGCCCTCAGGGGGGCCAGACTTGGAGGCCCTAGTAGGACAGTTTAAGATACTGGGTTTTACTAGAGCAGTGGGAAACTACTGAGATTTTTAAGCGGAACGTTTGACAAGATAGAATTTACATTTTACAGATCCCTCTGGCTGCAGAGGATAAAACAGATTGGAAACTAGCCAAAGGATTTGTAGGCAGAATACTGAATATGCGCTTAGGGAGGTGCTAAACATTTCATGTTTCTTAACTCATTTAATCTTCACAACAATAATTGAGGTGGGTGACATTCTTATGCATCTTTTACAGGTGAGGGTGCCAAGGCTTAGAGTGGTTTAGCGAGTTGCCCAGAGTCATCATACAGTTAGTAAATCAGTGGCAGAGCCAGGGTAAGAACCCAGGCTGTCCCATCAAATTATCCTGGTCTTTTTGCGACCATGTGCTATTGGTTATAGACTCATGTCATTTTTAGGTTGGGAGGGCTCTTAAACACTGCCTCGCCCAGCCCCTCAGTTAAACTGAATTTGAGATACTCAGAAGCAGGAACTTGCAAATGGAATCATAGTTTAAATACACTTGGGGGTGGTTGCTATGTAAAGTCCTATTCTGGGATAACCTTTGTAAAGTAAAAAATCCTTTTGTAAAGCAAATAATCCACTCTCCAATTTAGTGGAGACAATGCTGTTCTTCAAACAGCAAGTGTATCTATAAAACTAAAAAGTGCCCGAGAATATTCTCATTATTTGGGGAGAGGAGCTGTGGCAAGGTGGCATGGAGAGATGTGGGATGACAAGGCTGCCAGAGGGCCAGAAGAGCACAGTCCTTGCTTGTGCATGCTGGGGGGACACCGGCTGCTCGATGCACTTAATCTTACAGTTCAAAAGTTTCCAATCATTTCACCACCAAGGGGTCTTAGAATCTACTTAGAATCTGTGAGCCCATGAGGAGGGCATAATGCTGCTGTCTACCTAATAATACTCCCTTGTCTATCACAGAACTGCTCTTCCCCCATCCCATCTCTACCAGGTGGTTCTGGTGGGCTGTCAGTTACAGGGCTTCACCTGCCCACCTGGTCCCCAAATTGGGCATATGATTAGGTCTAGTCAACTGGAGCCTCCTTAGATTTCTATTTGAGCTATTTTCTCTAGAATATGAGCAACAAGTATTATGTAAACCTAGGGCTGCACGTAGCCAGCATGTGTTCAGGCAGAGGCAAGTGGAGCCAAAATATGGAGAATAATTAAGCAGAGCCCTGGTGACATTGCTTACGTTTGAATCAGCAAGTTATTCCCTTGGGGTATCCCAGTTACATTAAACAATTAATCCCCCTTCTTGTTCTGTGCCTCAGGTTCTTCTCTAAAATGGGGATAATTATACTACTTACTTTATAGCATGTACCAAGGCTCACATTAAATAATGTGTGTCATGGGCTGAAAGCAGGGCCTGGCACTTAGCAGTTAACTATTGCTGCATAACAAACGACTCCACAATTAATGACTTAAAACAACCATCAATGAAGCTCGCAGTTCTGTAGGTTGGCCATTTGGGCTGGGTTCTGTGGGATGATGATTTCGATCGCAGCTCTGCTCACTCACACATCTGGCGTTAGTTCATCTCCACATGGTCCACGATCTCCAGCAGGCTTGGCCATATCCTTTTCCCTATGGTATCTGGACAGAGGGCCAAAAGGAAGCGTGGAAGCACGCAGGGACTCTTGAGATGTAGGCTCAAAATTGGCACACTCTCCTGCGTCATCCCGTTGAGCAAAGCAAGTCACGAGGCCGGCTCAGAACTAGGAAGTTGATTCTACTTTTTCATGGGGGGTGCTGCAGTTACATTGTGAAGAGTCTGAATCAAGGGAGAGCTGTGAATGATTATGGCCACTTTTTCAATCTGTTATAATAAGTGTTTAATAAATCTCACCATATGTGGTTGTGTTATCAGTATTGCCGAAACTAGTTCAATTTACTCTCTGTGGATACCTGTAGACGTAACCATCCTGCTGCGAGTCTTTTGTAAAGATTATTAATAATAGCTTGGCCGTCCCCTAAATTTCATTCTTGGACTTCTCATTGAAACCCGGATATAGTTTACTTCTTGAAATATATTGTTTGCCTTTTAGAAATATACCAAATGACACCCTGTTTGTCATTAGCAGAGTGCTACAGAAGTGAACGACTGTAATCCCTCATGTTGTAAGTAATGTTTTATCTGCTCAGCAAGAACTTGGCAATTATGAGGTTTTAATGATCTACTTTACACAATTATTTGTTTGTGAGTTTCTCCTCAATGGTTTCTGTTTTGTAGTTATTTATATTTCTTCTTGGTTTGTTCATCTTTAATTGCTTTAGATTTGATAGGGGAATATTGATATTGCTCAGTGGTTCTTCTGAGGCCATAATATTTATTCTTTTCAGGAATAAATGCATTGTAGACTTTCATGCTTATTAATTTTTGATTGTAGAGAATATCATATTATGCAAGGTGTGACAAGAATACATTTAAATTCATTACTTAAGCACATTCCTTCAAGAGTATTAATACTGATTTGATGATTTTCATTATTAAGTTACTAAATATATTGCCAAATTTCAATTTCTTCTATTTCTAAATCTAGCTGAGGGTTAGCAAAAGCCTTTTCCTCTATTTTTGTGAAGACAAGCAACGTGAAAAGGATTTTTTTTTTAATAGGGAGATGGTAGTTTCATTCCAGAGTTAGAGGATCTATATTGTGCTTGTTATATCAGTATATCAAGAGCAAACATAAGCATTGCAATTTCCCTCAGTAACTAGAAGGCAATCAATATCACTATCAGCCAATGGTAAAAGTGTGCTGCCCTGTGTTTGTAACTTGTGGCGCTATTATCATTCACTATCAGCAGAATCCCTCCTTTTGTAAAAACTAGATTAGATGTTACCTTTTGTTTATACTGGATTGGATATCAGTGTGAGTAATGACATTGTAATAATAGTTGATAACTGAGTACCAACTCTGTATATTGGCCTATGTATTAACTAGCTAAACACTGGACTACAAATTAGTCTAACATCCACTGGCTTAAAGAATAATCATTTACTACCCCTTCCAACATATGCAGGCCAGGTGTTTCAGAGCAGCATGGCTGTGCAATGCTGGCTTGAGTATCTCATGAGGTTGTAGGTAGATGTCAGCCAGGACTGCAGTCATTTGAAGGTTTGACGAGGGCCGGGGGATCCAGTTCCAGTTTGGCTCATTCACATGAATGACAACTTGGTGCTGGCTGTTGGTGGGAGGGTCTCTGTTCCTCTCCACGTGGGTCTTTCTATTGGGCAACTTGAATGCCCTATAGAAGTGCCCTGTTGACGTGGTGGCTAGCTTTCCCAGGGTGAGCGATCCAAGGGACCAAGGCAGAGGCCACAGTGCCTTTTATGACCTCACCTCAGTAGCCACACGTCATCACTTCTGTATTCTGTTTGTCACAAGGGTCATCCCTGATTCCACGCAGAAGAAGAGTACCTCCCTGATTCTGTGTGGACACCAGGAAGCAAGGATCATTAGTCACCATCTTGGAGGCTGGCCACCACAAACTGCTACCAAACGACAATAGAATATCTACTATGGCCAACTTGATCAATCATCAGAAATTGGATACATTTGTATGATGTATCTGCTAGGTATGTCCTGTGCCATAGATGTGTCCTATGACATGTATTAAGGGCCTCTGTATGCGTGTGATTGAGTCTTTCACTATAATAATAATCCTCTAGTTATCTTCTCCCAAAGAATCCAGACGTTTTCTGGTGCTCTTCCCATAGTCACGGCATCTTTCTCACAAATAACCTTTTCAGAATCTTATGAAAGTTACAGAATATTTTTCAAGAAAGATGTATTCATACATGATTTTCCTTAGAGTTTTAGTAGATTTAGGAACACCCGTTCCCATCAAGTGAATTAATACTTATTTAGTGTGAGTTAAGATTTGTTTTTTCCAGAATACTTTAAAAGTCAGTCTATACATTAATTAGAGGAAAAATACTACACAAAACATATCTGTGTAATATGATCTCTAGTAGTTACTTTCCTAAATAATTTTAATCTTCAATGTTAATCTCTCAAAAATAGAATGACTGTTACTGTAATTGGAACTCTCAAATATAATTTCTCACATATATTATATCCTTCTTCCTAGTTCTTCCTATCCTGTATTCTCTGAAGTAGCTCACTTTTTAAATTCCCCTTTTTCCTTTCATCTTGCACACATTTCTCATCTATCCTTTCTCTTCCAGCTTTTCATTATGTAGATTGACTTAACCTTTCTTCTAAAGAATTTTCTGTCTCTCCCTCTTATTCTTAATCTTTCTGCCCATTCTCTAATTATGCATTGACAAATCCAAATAACCAGTCTGGCACTGATGGTCTCTCCTGGAGAGTAGGACGTCTCCCAGGCATGGAATGAGAGAAGGGAAAGCCGAGGATGAATATAGTATTCTCTTTATCCACGCTGGTGGAAGCAGGGGGGCTAAGAATCTTGATACTTTAATATTTTTGGCCTCTTTACACTTTTCATTCAGCAGCAATTGATCACAGAAAAATCTTCAAAACACTTTCAGTTTAGAGAATTCTGCCTCTATTAGTTGTCTGAAGAGTAACCAGATCGCATGACTAAGTGTGGTCTGGATTCCCCTGGTTATCTTGGTAAATTATCTATTCACATGTTCCTCGATGTATTCTTATTATATTACATGGATTCCTAGCATAGTAAAAATGTGACAGCAAATAAACAAACAATAGCCAACCATTGACTTTGACTCTTGGTATACATTAAAATCTCCATTAATTGGGAAACTTTGGGAATGGTAAACAGCACACACCTTGCTCAGTTGTGTAATACGTACAGAAGGGCTATATCAATTGGTTACTTGTATTTTGAAGTTAACTTGAGACAGTCTTTTGTTTTCTCATACCCCAGCCCTTAGAGGTTAAGGGAGAAGGTTGGCAACACTGGAAAAGTAGAGAAAGTTGTGGAGCAGGAAGGATTCTAAGATGGCTCCCAAGATTCTCACCAAACTGACCCTGATGGATGTCACGCTGTCATTAGGTTATTTATGTGGCACAGGTGGCTTTAAGAAAGGGAGGAAATCCTAGGCAGGCTTGACCTAGCTGGTGAGCCCTTAGAAGGTCCTGAGCTCTTCCTGGAGATAGAGATTTGAAAAACTGAAGGATTTCATGTACAGAGTCTCCATTGCTGGCTTTGAAGATGGCGGGGCTCTCGTAGTAAGAAACTGAGGGCAGCTTTGAGGAGCTGTGAGTTTTCTCTGGCTAGCAGCCAGCAAGGAAATAGAGACCTTAGTTCTATGACCACAAGGAACTAGTAAATTCTGCCATGACCATGTGAGTTTGGAAGAGGACCTTGAGCTCCAGATGAGAATGCAGCTGGCTGACACCTTGATTTCAGTCCGTCAGAACCTAGTCACATGGTGCCCCAACTTCGTGATCTACAGAACTATGAGACAATAAATGACAGTGGCTTTAAGCCACTGAGTTTGCGAAGGTTTGTTATTTATAAAATAAATACAAGTCATAACCTGTTTTCTTTTGGCACCTGGGGGAGGTGAGACAGCAGAAGGAGAGGCACTACAGGGAGCTCTTAAGCGTTCCAGCTCTGGAATCCTAGACCTAGGTTTGTAACGCAATTCTATCCAATTAGAAGCTATGGGAGTTTTTCTGAGTGTCTTATCCCTCAGAACCTCAGTTTCCCCACCTGCAAAAAGGAGAAAAATCATTATTAGTTTCTTCTAGAATTGTTGAGAGACATATATGAGGTAACACACATGAAGTATTAAGAATGGTGGCTGGCATGTGTAACAGCTACATATATATTAGCTATTTTCACCCTGAGAAAAGTCACTAGAACATTGATTTTGGGAGCTGGAGAATAGGAATGATCATTAAACCACCAATAATTGTGCGCTTTGGGCAACTTAACAATATATTTTCATATTTTATCTCATTTTGTATAACTCCCCTGTGAGGAAGCTATTCACATCATTTGTTAACATTTTTTATTTTATTTTGAAATACTTATAGACTCACAAGAAGTTGCCAAACTAGTACAGACAGGTCACGTGTACATGTACCCTTCACCCAGCTTATAATGGCATCTTACATTACTATAGTACAGTATTAAAACCAGGAAACTGACATTGGTACAATGCTATTCACTGGACTACAGACCTTGTTCACATCTCTCCGTTAATAATTTCATTTTGCAGATGAGAAATCTGAAGCTTTTTTCAGTTGCTGATTTCAAGTTCCCCTTGAAAGCTGTGGTCAGATTGCATGGATTTATATTAGAAATGATTTGTTTCTATTGCCTATTTGCATTCAGTGGCAGATTAGGAAAAACAAAACAAAAACATGTAGCATTTATGTGACCATTCTGACCAATTAAGATTTAACTTCACTTTTAGTTACTAAGTTTTGTTCCTTAACTAGAAACTTTTATTTTTCTGCAGCAAAAGAAAGATGACATGGCAGATTTTGGCTGAAGGCCGGGTGACACAGATGTCGACACCATCGCAACACCACAGATACAGGCACACACAGACAGATGCCCTTTGTACCAAATAGTCTCAACTTTTTTTTTTCCTTCTTTTTTAGTTATCACCAAAGTCAAGGGTTCTCACATGAAAAAAATCTGAAAGTAACCGAGAAATCAGCGGTCCCTCAAGGTCTAGGGAAAATTGGCTTGGACTCTTATGGTTAAAGAGTCTGGGAGTTTTCGAGATTTTAGTGAATTCCTCACAGGGCTCATATTCCTTTGCCCTTGTTTGACTTCTGGGATTGTTTTCTGTGCTTCTCTGCATAATTGAATACAAAACTCCTTGAGTTCCCTGAAAACTTGAGCAGTCTAAACTCTTTTGAGGACTTTTATGAAGGTTTTAGTGGGAGAATGGAGAGGTTAACATTCCATACCTGCACATGAAACAACTTTAATCTTGGATATTAGAATTTCTCTTTCCTAAAATTCTTTGCAGCTCACTTTCTGCCAGGCACCCTTCTCTGTCATGGCACAACTCAAAACTGCCATCCCCATTTTTTTTCCTTCTTACTCATTTTTGTTGCCTTTAGGAGAAAAATGAAGTCTTTCCCTTTTCTTTTGTGCTTCTCAGCCATGCTGGTCCCAAATCCTTAGGCTTGTGCCATCTCTTCACATCCTTATAAACCATTCCTCCAACAATTTTCATTCTCTCCCTGAGGTGATATCTGGCGGCAGGTGTTGAAATATCACTTTGCTATTAATTACTATTTTATTATATATTAATTATTCATTTAACTTTCCAACATTTTTTGTTACTGTGAATTCCCTGAAACTGCTGGAAGTCTTTTATTATGTTACCATTTTTCCTAATTTTCTAGATCAGGGTTACTGCCTGTGTCTTCCATTAATGAATGAACCAATTCTTGTTGCCTTTTGAGTAAAGCTCTCTGCTTGTATCCAAGAGTTACTTCTACTTTGCTTTTCAGGAAAGACAGAACATGAACTTGGCACACTCTATCGCAAACGTTGCAAGCCCATTTTGGAACCCCACAAACTTCACTAGGACTGTGCCAGGTCAGATGACCACTGAAACAAAATGGAAGGAAGGCTGTATGTTAGAATCCCAGCAGCTTCGATTTTAGATGCCAATTTGCCCTCCCTGTCTTTGCCTCTACTGGTTGACCCCACTGTGTCTCCAATGTCTAACATAATGTTTTGCACAGAGTGGACACTCAGCGAATATTTGGTCAATGTATTGATGGAAGAAAACATGCATTGTAGCAAACAGGCTGAATTGATAAGCTTTTGAGGAGCCATAAAGTAGACATTCTTCTCTCTCCTATAGCTCCCATACGGAGTTCTGGGTGGTGTGAGTAACGGACCACCTGGTCCCTTGGAAAGCAAGGCTGTAATGTGATATTTGTATCGTGCCGTTAGTTTTTATGTCTGGGAGGAAAGAACAATAGGCTCAATGGCTCAAGAAAAACACTACATCACTTAATACTGTTTGTATCGCAACGCTGTCTAGAGAGCAGTTTGTACCTTTCCTTTCTGTTCCAACCACAAATTCTGGGAAACAACCTTCCTTTTCTTCCTCTCCTAAAATGCTTTTTAGCTAAATCCCATGCGTTTCCAAGAGGGGGTGGTGTGCATATGCCAGCCGTGTCTCCTGCGCTCACTGTCAGATTTGATGGGGAGCTGAAGCTGGGTGGGCAGAGCTTCACTACTGCTGTTGATTGAAATGACACAACAGCCTAATATGATTCATGTTTGACTGAGCACTGGGGATTTTTTCCACATTTAAAGAGATTTTAAAAAGAAATGTAACTTTAAGACCATATCTGGGGAAAGAAACTGGGTCCTACTCAGGCCCAGGTACGTCAGCTGCCCCTGGCTGTGGCGGGAGGGCTCACGTGATGACCCTAGAAACCCCAGTCTTAAGGGTTTACCACATACGGTATTTCCCCGAAAATAAGACCTAGCCGGACAATGAGCTCTAATGCATCTTTTGGAGCAAACATTAATATAAGACCCGGTCTTATTTTATTATAATGTAAGAGCAGGACTTTATTAATGTTTGCTCCAAAAGATGCATTAGAGCTCATTGTCTGGCTAGGTCTTATTTTCGGGGAAACAGGGTACTTGTATAGTCATCGTATCTGTGGGTGAGACTGTTTAGAGGGAATATTCCATGGTCTGTAAGTGATGGTTTCCCTCCCTTTCCATTTCCCATATCTGAGGCATCATTCATTCATTCCTCATTCACTTATTCATCCATCCAGTAACCATTTTTCTACCCTGCCCTGCACCGTACTCAGGACTAGGCATGGGAGCTGTAACATTGAAAGGCACAGGAGTCCTCCCTGTCCCTTTGTCACTTACAGTGGAGACTGGAAGACAGAATTGGGGCTGGGGAGTTATGAAGCGGGTGGGAGTTTACTGACAGAGCTAATGCTCCGTACGTTCTGGGGCCCACGGTAAGAACATAAATAACTCGGCCTGTGGGAGACTCCCTGGGGTTACTGGCAAGGAGTCAAGAAGAAGAATTGGAGGAGGATGGTGACAGGAAGGGAAGGGCAAGGGGGCGATCTCCCAGAGGGAGGGCATAGCACGAGCAGAGGCTCAGGACAGAGGAACTTCGTGGTATGCACAGAGTTACAAGCAGTGGAACTGCTATTAGATGCAGAGTGGTAAGAGATGACACTCAAGCAAATGGAGGGAACAGGCTATGGAGGGCCCTGTAGGTCATACTTAGATTAAGTGTCAATGTAAGCTTCCAGGCTGTTGGGAGTCACTGACGTGGCTTCCAGAGCTCCTTCCCTAACATGCCTGTCAGGTGGCAACAGGAATTCTCACGTCTTAACCCACTTGGCTCACTCCAACCTCACTGATGCTGGGAAGTTTTCATTGGTTGAAGGCTGCTGACATCATCTGTCTCTTAAGGATTTCAACCTCGCTGTGTTACAGCCCTTGGAGAGCCAGGCCTGTGGGCTTGCTGCTTCTCTTCTCATTTCAAAGCTGGACTTTGACAGCCTACTTTAGTTTGGTGAAACCTGTAGGACTCCAGGCAGAGTTCTGCAGGCTCGAAGTTCCAATTATTCTAGGAAAACAACAGACTTACCTTTGTCGCTCAGTCTTTCCCCAGCATATTATAGAATCTGTAAATTAAGACACGCCAGAGATTCTAGCCTCTATATCCTAGGCTTTTAAGTTCTATGAAAAAATACGGTAATTTCTAACATCATTTTAGCAATGTATAAATCCTATCACTTATACCAACTTTCTCTGTCAACATTTTGGAAACAAAAAGCAATATTTTGAAAAATATTTTTGCATGTCTACCTTCGTATTTGTACCACTAATGTTAATTATGTTTTTTACTGTGAAATAGGTCATGAAGTCTATGTTCTTTGCTCAACAGATATAACACGATGGGGGAATAAAAGAAAATTAAAAACTGAAGCAAGCTCTCTGTCCCTGGGTGGTATCTTAATGCCTTTCATGCTGGAAAATAAGATTAACCCATTTTTATTGAGCACCTAATATGTGCCAGGCATTGTGTTGGGTATTTTCATATATATTATCTTATTCAATCCTCCTAATCACACTGTGAGGAAGATTTCACTACTTCCTGTTTTTATACATAATACACCAGGGGATCTGAAATGTCAGGTGAGTTTTCCAAGGTCCGATAGCTGGTAAGTAATGAAAGTGGATTGAGCCCAGGTCAGTCTTACATTCCAAGCAGACTGTGGGGAGAACTTGCGAGTGGGGCAGGAGATGGGAGCTAGTGGGGTAGCTTCAAGCAGTTATTAGTAGAAAAGTCAATACAGCACCTAGTACATGAGTGAACAATAGTTTCATCTCTTTTATTAGCCTCGGTCAGTTGGTAGTGGCATCTGGAGAACTGACTAAGAAACAGCGCTGAGATGGATTAGCTGGAGGTAACCTGGTGAAGATAGACAGCGTCTACTCAAATATCGTGTATTTGACATCTTACTTTATTGATAGGAAGAGTGTGACCTCAGTGGTATGAGAGTGGGGGTCTGCATGTGGCATGGGGAGAGCCAGGGGGGCTGCTGTCGGAAGAGCTGGCTCAGTCCCCCCACCTCAGGGTGCAGGGGCTAGGAGAACTGCCTTTCAGGGTTGCACCTGCCAAATCCTCAAAACCTATTGATGCATGCTTCCGAATTACCCACAAAATATCTTTATATGGGCATTTTCGAAGGGAACATATTTTAAGAGAACATACGCCTTTTGGTGCTCTGTGCTTGATAGAATTAGGTAATAAGCATTCAGCCCAGCTACTTAATGTAGAAAGCATAAGAGTAGTGACTCTGAATGTATAACACCCTCCAATGCTGTAAGCTGTCACCGTTTGTGAGCCCCACTGTTATTACCTACTGAGCACCTTTTCCTCCTCTTCTTAACTGCGTGTTGTGGGGAGCGAGTTCTGCAAACATCACAGGCTTGGGAGGCACAGTCAGAATGCTAATAGAGCCATCAACCCCAGATGCTGCTTTCCTGAAATCTGACTGAGCAAGGTGAGCCCTGATTCATACCTTGTGCCTCCTCCTACATGACTGCAATTAACATTTTATCTGCCCTGTATCTCAAGGCAAAGCTTTGGCACCACTCCCTGGAGGGTGAGGAAGGACCTTAATTACAGAACAGCTGCCTGCTGTATTCTGATGTCACCACCTCTGAGCTCCAGAGAGAGGTCAATCCTAGGATGTCATGTGGCTCAAATAGAATATTTTAATTTAGAGACTCAGTAAATTGCTCCATCAATTAAGACCGGTTGTACTTGGAGCCGCCTTGCTGAGGCACACAGCCAGAAGCTTTGATTCATTTCATTTCTTATTGACCCTGTCACTCCGTGAAGGGACAGCCAACATTTCAGTGGGCGGTGGAAAGCTGCCAGAAGTAAAAGGAAGACTAATGATCGAGGAAAATTTTAAAGGGTAAGATTGACATTTGAAATGAGAGCACATCTGTCATGCTGGCTAAATGATGGTGTTTGGTGGGGGTCCAGGAGAAGAAACGGGGTGGGATATTTTATACTTTGTTAGCAACTAATAAATCCCCCATCTCAGCCAGTTATCACAGGACAGGTTTGCGTTTTGCTCAGGCAAGTTTCAGTGCAAGTAAGTGGACGTTCTTGTGTATGTGATTTTTCAGAGGTCCAGGCTCTTTCCATCTCTTGTGATACTGTCAGTTCACCGTGCACTCCAAGCGAGAAAGAGAGTAATGAAGGAAAGTGCCATCTTTCAGAGGATGAGGTTGGGGCCAACACATTCTTCCTTTCATCATCAGGGCAGGATGAATCCCAGAAGCCAGGCTGAACTGTCCATGTGGGTTGGAGCGCTGAGAGAACAAAAGGCTGACGCTGGTCAAAGCATGGGCCCAGATGTGGACAATGAGAGTCAGGCAGCGTCTACAACTCTCTCCCTTCTTTCCTGAAGCCACAAGACCCTGCCCTTGACCAATATGCAATGAAGTTATAAGGCACTTCTTCCTTGTTCCCAAATGTAAAACCCTTGCATTTCAACAGGAGCCCGGTTCATGAGGCAGCTAAGACTAGGCCCGTGGGGGCAGTTCATTCTGACCAGGTAAGCATGCTGATGGCCTCAGAGAGCACCTCTTGGTTTTAAGTACAGGTGGGTCTCTGGAATCCACGTCACACCATCAGCTCTTTTCAAAGAGGAGCAGAGACTAATGACTCACTCCCCATAATATTGGTCTCCGTGATTTAGAATAAAGTATCGTTTTAGCAGTGCTTAAAATATGCAGCGGCCCTCATTTACATTTGCTGTCCAGTTATTATCTTGCTTATTCACAAAGAAAGTGGCTAGCTGTCACCTTGGCTTTCCTCCATAGTAAACCATGGAATAGTTTCTGTTAAAGTCGTACTTTGAATTTAAACACAACTGGGCCATTATGGCTGGCTGCCACCAGAAGCACACATATGATTTGCATGTCTAGGTGAGCAAATCAGAGCTGCGAACAATAGGGGACACACGGCAATATATTACTTTGCCTCCCCTTCACCTCACAGAATTAACTACTGCCAGGGAAATCGATTGATAACTAAATGTCTAATGGAAGAGTTAGGACAGGATAATATACAGCTGCCCAAGTGAACTTTGATATGGAATTTAAATCTTGTCTCTGGCTGGAGACACTGCGTTTGGAAATGCAAATTGTTCCCTTTAAAACTCACTTGCCAATGGAAGGAACGAGTCCTGAGCTAACGGACACAATGGGAATTTTACCCTCCCTCCAGCGATTTGAGGAGCACATTCATTATCAATTTATTGGGCCCATGACTCCTTTCTTTGCCCCCTCCATCATCTCCAGCCAGGAAGTTATGTTTGGATCCCATCAACTTCTTAAACTTACACTTGTATTAACTTTGAATGATTCTAGCATGTCACTGGTTGTGACAGAGTTATTCATGAGCTAAATGATTCAGTTAGAGGAGCACCTGGGCTTCTGGACCTGGTGGAAGGAAATTGAAGTGACAGCCTGGCCCCTCCAGGAAGCCTGTTGTTTATTATGACTTTATTTATGGATGCTTTCCTCAGAGATCTGACAACACACCCCTATAGGGAACTGCACCTGAGGTGGCACTGGTTTGGCAGAGGCCCCTGCATGGGCATTGGTTATGGGGTGTGTGTGTGTATTCTTCACCATTCACTTCCAAGTGGCCCATTTTGATACCCCATGGGTACATTCTTAGGGTATCTACAAAGCAGGGAGAGCCCTCCAAAATTTTCATCGGAAAAGTTTTAATATGTGAAAGAAAGCATCCAAGTAGTCTTCAAGGAAAATCAAGAAGTCTCTTAGATGCTGCCTTGCCCTTTTCTGGTTTAGTATTTGGATTGTCATTTAGTTAGGTGGAGGTGGGTACAATAACCTTGGCATTGCTGAGACTCAGATCTTGCCAGTGGCCCAGCTCTTAGTGTAAACCATTGGAAGATGAGGTGACACCAGAGAAGAGGAAAGTTCAGAGCGATCCACGGATGAAGAACAGAGTCAGAGCCCAGAGGCTAAGCCGCTGTGGCTTTTGGTTCACACTCCGTGCCCCCACCATTTTAGGTAAAGTCATGGCACTGCTGAAGGTAAGGACCTCTGGACCAGGAATTAGGGGTCTAATTTCTGTCTCTGTTTGACATAAGACCTCAGACTATTCACAATGGTCCTATGAAAATATCAAACCTTCCTCATTTGCAATTTGTCCCATTTCCCTCCATGGATTGCGGTGAGGATTTATGGAGAGGGAGATCATAAAAGCACTTTGAAAATTAAAGAAGTGCTTGACAGCATAGGTAATAAACCTTCTTAGAAGTAAAAGCTAGACCTCTGAATCCAAATCCCACACTGCAGCAAATACATAGGAGAAGGGCTTTCATTCTTAGGCATTTATTTAAAAAAATATTTTAACTTTCCTTGTTATATGCAAATGGATGTGACATCAGAATTGCACTATGTCAGTTTCTTCTGAAATGATTTAGAAGATGAGGGACACCAGGGAGAGACTAGCCTACATCTGTTTTATTGTTGTGGTTGTGGTTGCATTCTTTCTTTTCTTTTGTTTTTGGTAGGAGGTTGTCTCAAAGGATAATTGCAAGTAATAGGGAGCTGAGCTCTTTCCTATTTAAGCTACTGATTTACGTAATAGGACAAGTACAAAGCTGGGCAGCAACATGGTGACTAAGAGAAAATGATTTCAAGCCAGCAGCATGACAAATGGTCCGAACAAGCATGCACCACTCTGGTTATTCCGACCCTTTACTAGGATATATCATTAAGCAGCCCAGTGTTTCATATAACGCAGAAATTATTAACCTATCAGAAACAGGTAGGATGCTGAGTCTTCCAATGTCCCTGGAAATACAAATGGGAATCAATTAGACAAACTTTTTGATGATGACCTGAGTAACTTGTATCTTCCGCCTCCTTGTTATACCCGGGGTGCCAAAAAAATGTATACACATGACTCGTATTCATCTTTTGTTATCAGCATATATTGAGTAATGCAATTTTAATACAGTTTTTCCCTTTCTTAAAATATGTATACATTTTTTTTGCACCCTCTGTATGTTGCAAACAAACTGGAGTTGGTCCCAGATAGAAAGAAACCTTAGAGAAAATCCATCCCTTCCTTTGCGCAGATGAAAATACTATGGCCCTCTCAGAAAAGGGGAGTTGAAAACAGGAAGAGATCTTGACCTGCTCAGCGAAACAACTGTCTGCCTGTAGTAGTTGCTCAATAAATGTTTCATGACAAGCCTTAGGGATGAGGAATTTTCATAACGGATCGCAATCAAGTGGGAGAATAAGAGACTTGGTCAGTACTTGCAGGGGGTCAAGAGATCTGACTTCTAGACTCAGTTATACCACCCACTGTTTATACAAAGTATGTCATTTTGCTTTACTCGAAGTTTCTTCTATTTCCATTGTGAATACCATTTTCTGTCCTAGCTGCGTTAGCATAAGAAAAAAAGGTATACATGTATGTATTTTATATTTTGGAAAATGTCAACTAGTCTCCTCTATAGCTAGTAAACTTGTCTTATGGAGGAGCCAGCAAGTCTTTAAGGTAAGTCCTAGGCAGCAACAGAAAACAGCAAAGTGAGATGTGCTACTGATGGTTGAAATGGATGGTTTTTATTTATTTCTCCTCAAATCCCCTGATGCGGTTGTGAACTTACTTGTCTGAGTCAGAGCTGTGGAATGGAAATCAATCTGGGGGATTGTGATCATGAGGGCATATTTCTTATGAGCCTTTTCAAATAAAATGCTAGGCTGAGGTATAATTTTCTAGGAGCTCGGAATCTAAGACTCTTGGAATAACACTGCCTGGAGCAGAGGGCAACGATAATGACCCCAGCAAAGAGAGAGAAGATTAATCTGTTGTATTTAAAGAGCTCTCAATTTATAAAAGTGTCCTCCTATGTTTCTGTCTCCTCTCAGTGCTGCAGAAATCAGAGTCAAGCTCTGTTATATGGAAAGCCAGACGTAACAAAACAGTTAGTTGGGGGATGGGTATTCATATTTTGCCATAAAATGCAGCCAAATGACCAACTACCCTAGAGTACTTAGAACTATGAACATGTGAATTAAAATCTTATTGACTTTCTAGAATTTGACAGTTGCATATCTAACTGTCTCTGTTTAGTGATGTAAAAGTCCCATAAGAAATCCATTTATTTTATTTTTTGCACTTGAAACAGATCAGATAGTCACAGGTTTTCTTTAAAGCAATTGAAGTAGCAGTCAAATCATTACAATGCTAGATTTATACCAAGATCATCCCTCATGATTGATAATAAAGTGAAAACACTTGTTATTGTATCTCCTGTCTTTCCAGCATTATGATAGTCTCCTTGTTTCAGTTGGTCATGCCATGATCATAACAGTATGCCCTAGTTTCAAATTCAGTCCCATCTCCAAAGATACTTTCTTTATATAGAAAGGAAAATAGTCCACTTCACCACTGTATGTGTGCATACTGTCTACTGGGAATGGCTTTCTTAAGACCAACATGATTCCCAAAGTCCCATTTATTTCCACCACCATTTTCTCAGACCAAGACCTCTCGTGGGTAATCACCATAACTAATTATAGGCCATGTCCAGTGTTCCCAGGATAAGCCTGAGGTGACCCAAATATCAGGACTTAAAATTGAACCCTTATCCCGTATGTTAACTATCTTTTATTAAGGAAGCAAACGTTTGTCTTTCTCCTTGTGTTCCCTCCAAGAAATAGATTCTATCTGATATTATCTGGGCTTTCCAAGGATGCATCTTTCCAAGAAGGAAGAATGGTTTCCTTAGGCTACTGTTTGTCAGAAGGTCCAAAGATTTCCTGTAGTTTAAAATGTAGATTATTGGATTCTACCTCAGACCTACTGAATTAGAACCATTGGGGTCTCAAGGATCTAAATATATAAAGACTTTCCAGGTAATTCTTATGCATGCTAATGTTTGAAAGCCATGGCTATTGGCTTTGATAGAGACCCATGTGTGTAGATTTCCATGTTCCAGAGGTAATTGATGAGGAGGAGGGGAGATAATGCTCTGATGAGCTAGATGTGGATGCCAGGGGAGGGTCCTGAGTTTCTGTATACTTACACAGAGGACTTCTATTCTTTCTAGAAAGATCTCTTTCATTTGCTGGTCACCTTCTGGTTAGTCTCCTATTTAAGTAGCCATCATCCTGATTAAAAGAATTGCCCCAGTGAGGCAGGTGACACAGACACACACACACACACACACACACACAGTGAAGGACTGGGTACAAGAATACTATTATTCACCTTCCTTCTGGTTTCAACAGAGTATCACCTTTGCCAAGGATTACTCTTCTTTTAATCTCATTGAAGCTTTACAATTTGAACATTCTTCTCTTGTTTGAAGAAACACATCAAATGTGACTCTGTGCCTTTCGTAGGTGGGTTAGTGTGGGCTGCCTAATGTGCTAAAATTGTACATTAGCTTTGTTATACTACTTTTGACTCTCTCACCCAACACAAATCCATCAAAACCTACTCTTTTCTATCATCACTCATCCCATCGTGAGCTAGGAAATAATTCCCTGTCCCTCTCCCCCCACACACACCTTAGTAACGTTTTGAATCTTTCCTAGTCCCAACTCAGAAAATGTGCTGCTTGATTACTCTGGTTGCCATGGCTACAGGTCTAATTTCCCTCCAGCTCTGTCTTCTGATGTCACATGTTCCTGATGTGTTTGATCTGTAAGGGAGCTTTTCAGAAATTCATCTACTAGGTTTCATGAGGAAATAAGACATTAGGGCATCAAAGGGGGCCATTCATAAGCTTAGTTTCAGAGAATAATCAGTAGAATTCCTGATGGTATATTTAGAAAAAAACAAAAACAAAAACAAAAAACCCAAAAAACTAAAAAAAAAATCCATCTTCCTAAATTCTGAAATTGGTTCTCTACAATTTTCTTCCTTCTTTGCATGTGTATTTCAGGTTTTCCTCATAGCATTCACGGTCAACTTTTATTTAATAGATCTTAGTAAATCCCTTAAATATTTTTCAAAGCATCTCATCTCCACTGATAGGTAAACCGTCTTCATTTTGGTTTTCTCTCTCCACTGAGATGATGATGATGATTTTTAATGTGAGAATGCAGATTGTCCCTGCAGTACTCAACAATGTCCTCCATTAACAAAATACTCTCTGTTTTTAAACTGTCATTTTTAGTCTTTACTTACTGGGGCAATCAAGTGGCCTAAATTGTTCAGAGGATTCCCCAGAAATTCAGTTCAAAACAGGGATTGTTCAGTGTTCTCCTTTCGTATTTGATGCAATCTGGCCCTAATATGTTGCCTCAAAAATATCTCAGGTGCCTAAGAGAATTTTTGCCTTGCAGGGTTCCAACCCACCCATCAAATAAAATATAGAAGCACAAAATGAATTGACACTGCACACATCAACCTTCCCACAAGCCAAAGATTTTTTCAGTGATTTAGATACTTGCGCATTTTGAAAAAAATACTGCCCTTATTTTTTTGTCCCCTTTTATAGTGACTCATTTAAAAGAAATCCTCCACAGATCTGAAAAGACATGGCAAACTGAATGGCATATATATGGGTAATTTGAGCTTGGCATATTATGGAAGGAGAATGTGTTGTTATCCAGGCCAGAGTGGACATGAGATTCTGGAGTTCTTTAAAGAAAAGATGTTTTAGCAAAAGCACATTGGAATGATTAGTGCAGTCATTTGGAAACAACAAAGACTTTTTTTTTTTTTTTTTAGCTCACCTTCTTGTCTTTATAGATTTACCTATTCACGCACAACATGGAACACATCAGGAACATGGGAAGAACCAGACTGACACTTAAAAGGCATGTGGTGTAAGACTTTTTAATGCTTGATGAAGCATGAATCCAAGTAGAATGCTATGAATAAATTCTCTCTTGGAATGTGTAAATAAATGCATTAAATGCCTTGAATATTTAATTCATGTGTCTCTAATCGTATTTGTTGACATGGAAGATAATAAAGCGTAATGACTCCTAACCTCCTAAATGGGAATAATCCCTAGGAGCTATGATTAATATGGAAAGTTTTAAAAAAGGATTGGATTTCAGTATCTAATAATAAATGTGCTACCCTGCCTGAAATAATATTTGATGGATATTACATTTTCTTGGGCAGAAAACAACAACAACAAAAGTTAGTATTTGTATACTCCCTAGACACTGTACTTTTCACTTCGTGGAATATCTTTTGCCCATTGTATGCACTCTGAATTTTTTAGCATCAAAATGTTTTTTTAAAGACAACCACAAAAATGTAGTAAAGGAACTGTATTTGAGGAAATAACTGACAAAATTCAACACACTAAAAAGCAACAAATGATTTCCTCTGAATTAATTGATCCAACCACAAAGCAAATTGTCTTCCAAATCTGATTTTATAACAACTCAGCTACGATTCAGCAGTGGTAGAGGAACTTAGAACTGTTTACAGAGAAAAAAACACACAAAGAAAACAAAAAAAGCTCCCCAAAATTGTTTTTGCAGAAATCATAACTGTGTTTTCCCTGTGTCAATATGACTTTCTAGCCAAAGACTATATTATTATTGAGTTAAAACTGGGAGTGACCAAGAGCCTCATCACCCTTTTTAAATGGCAGCGTGGAAGCCCCACATAGTCGGCTTTACAAAGCTCTTGGTGGCAGAGCTTTTGCAGAAATTTGATCTTAGGAGAAAAAAAATAAGAATGAAGGGATAATTTGGTTTGCTGGATTTCTCTGAGTTCCTGACGTGTCCTGAAGCACTCTGAATCACCAGAGAAAGTAAATTATCTTGAGTGTATTTAATTTTATTGTATTTCTTTGAAAACTGGACATCTGAATAGGTGATACATCTCTAATTAAACAACATATTGGTTAAAGAGAAGTGCTGCTTTTGGACCATGATGAATGATAGAGAATTTTCCTTTGAGCTTTTGTTGTTTCTCCACGTATCTGCTACCGGCAGGCACTTCCTTATATTTTCTCATTTACTAACATTTACAGTGTTTTTCAGTTGTTTTGCTGGAGGCTTTCTCGTTTTTTTCTTTTTTTCAGCGTGAGGAATTGTTGACCTTTTGAGTACATAACATTTAATGAGGTTTCTATGTTGCTAAATGAACTGAGATTCAAAGGCTGGTCATTCAGGTGGTTGGGAAGAGAGCTGTGCACCTGGGCGATATGACTCAGACCCCAAAGAAATTTGTCCTCTGAAGGAACCAGAGTTAGTTCTGTGTAACTTGCAATGTTCTTGAATCTGGGCCTCCATACTGTATTGTGTCAAGGTATACTGTCTCTTAATAGTCCCTGAGATGATAGAGATGATTATACATCTTAGAGCAGTTCTTTGTAAGTTAGTTGGGTAGGTAAACAGAAACAGGAAAAAAAAAAAAAAAGCACCAAACATATTTTGTTTGTGGTCTTTGAAATTCATACTCAGGAAATAGCCTTTGAAATCTATTTTATCTTATTGCAGTATCATCAGTTTAGCTGTGTTCCACATTACTTTGAAAGTACAAACCTATTGTAATGTTATATATTATCACAGGGATTCAAATATACTCTGGGTCAAATTATAGCTGCTCAAACTACCTCCACGGAAAATTCTTGGGTATTAACTTGAAAAGAGGTTTGTTCTTTTTCTTATTTTCAGAATCAGAAATGGATTCCCTTGTACCTCATTTAAGGGAAAGAAAGGAGGTCTTTATTTTAAAAACAGAACATTACTTACATCTTATAATGTTTATTTAAATAGATGGGTGTAGTGGTTTCAGAGCTTCATACCTCTCCTGGAAACATAAGCCTAAACTGTGTTTATCCTTTCTGCATCATTTATTTTTTATGTAATGCTCTAACCAGGCTTCCATTTTGGATATTAAATGCACCCAAACTCTTAGCTGATTAAAGGCAAACTAATCTTAATTTACTCAATAAACATTCACTGACAGCCAAACATCTGCCAATTTTTGAACCATGAAAGCGGAATCAAAGAATGCATAGTTCCTTTCCTTAAAGAGGGGACAGAATCAGCCAATGGTGACAGCGCAGTGTGATTAATGACAGTGGGAAGCACACAGGCCATAGAGAAGGGACCTCATACTCTCTTGGTGAGAATTGAGAAGAAAGGTTAGCGAAGGCTTCCTGGATGAAATGACACTTAATGAGTGGTTCACACAAGAGTGGAGCATGGGGAAGTTTTATGCAAAGGGCCACCTGCTAGAGAATATAGAGAAAAATACAGTGGTTCCTCCAAATTGGAAGTGAGTTGCTTCTAGGGAAACAGGAGAGGTAAGCAGGGGCCACACCTTGATGGCCTTATTTCCCTTACTAAAGAATTGGGACTGTATTTTTGTGGTAATGGGAGGCTCCTGATAGGTCGTAGGGTGGCATTATCAGGTGGCTTAGAAAGTTTGCTCTGCTTAGAATGGATTGGAAGGGAACAGGATTAGAGGCAGGGAGACCATTAGGATACAAGAGATAATGGTGGCTTACATTGGAATACGAAGAGGTTGATGTGAGGAAGGAGTGAAGGAGGTATAGTCAACACCTAGTCAGGACATCTGGAGAGATAGCAGGGCCAGAATCAGTTTGGAAAGATGATGGTCATGGGTTTGAGTTTGAAGTTTTAATTTTGATATTGAAGATATCATACGATATTGTTTGAGGAGACAGAAGTGACGAAAATGTTGCGTGATTAGACGATGCTTACTTGAGAGTGTGAGTGTGTGTGTGTGTGTGTGTGAGTGTGTGTGTGTGTGTGTTAGTTGCAGATGATAACCCTAGAACACATATATTGTGACAGAATGTAGAGGCGCACAGACCCAAAATCTATATGGTGAGGTAAACATCTAGGAGGAATTAGTGGAAGTTGAGGACCAGACTTGGAATATGAGGGCAAAGCTCACAGCCGTGAGGACTGGACTCACCCCCAGGGAGCCTTGTCCATTCCTTGGCTCCTTTGGCTGCATTTCCTAGGCACAGAGCCAAAAAAGAGGCTGACCAAGGTCCATTATTTTAGTCTGAGCACTGAAAAGTGCCAGACATATGTGTCATTAATGATTGGTAATGTAATATAGCACACATGAAGTACTCATGCGTTTAATTAATTGTGCTGGAGTATTGTTAAGATTTCCTGGATGGAATGCCACCTATGCGGTGTTTTGGAGGACAAAAGCAAAGGTGGCTACGAATAAGAGAAGAAGATATTACAAGTAGAGGAATATTTGCAAAGAACCACTTTCTTAATGGTAAAAGAATTCTCCCTATGTCCCTAAAATAGTTTAAGTATCGAGAGAGATATAGAGATAGAGATAGATAGATATCAGAAATCCCTTAAAAAGCTTTAAAGAGTTGCCAATAAATTTGGAAAAGATCATTTCCATCATCTAACTAGTGGTTCGCAGGAAGAGCCAGGCGCAATAATGAGGAGCAGGGACTCTAAAGAGAGACTGGTTAGGATGGGACCCCAGCTCCCCACTTGCTAGCTGTTTGTCCTCAGGCAACTTTCTCAACATTTCTGGGCCTCAATTTCCTTAGCTATGAAAGCAAGATAACCACGGTACCAGGCTCCTTGGGTCATTATATAAAGTGCTTACAGGTTAGCCGTTACTATGTTTTTATTTATCCTAAACACGCATCCATGGATTGATTTGTTCAGACCCACGACGAGAGGTTTTGGAAAACATAGTTTCCTGATTTCCCAGCCCCAGGATATGTGGTTCAGTAGATCAGAGGTAAAATACAGAAACATGAACTTTCAAAAAACAAACCAGTTTGTGATCTAGTGCATGTTATGAATGAAGAAACTTGACCCAGAGATGTTAAGTTACTCATCCAAGGTAAAACAGAAAATCAAGATGGAGGCAGGTCCAGGAAACAGGTCTGTTAATTGTAAGTTCTGAAATTCACACATCCTTCCCCACTCCAATCTATCTAAGCTTTGGGAGACATTTTAAATTAAACAAAATCATTATGCTTAAAGCATAGCGACTGTGTTAAAGCATCCACAGGAAAAGAAAAGAAAAAGTCAGAAAAAAATTGAAGGCAGAAGGAATTTAACCCTAGGTTGCAAAAACATAGGTATAACTAAATAGAACACTATCGGAAAAGACTTCCAACGTACATAATAAGCTTAGACTGACTGGATAAATGTTAGCTGTGATGCTAAGCGAGGTATGGAGAAAACGTATTAGTTTCTGATAATACTCAATATGAAGGTGCTTTTCAGCTAGAAATACCTGAATAGAAATTGTAAGACTAACCATGTCTGTTATAATATTTATTTCAAACACCATTTGTAAAAGAGAGTATGTTTTTGATTTAAATTATATATGGTAAAGTTAAAGCAGGATATCAAGAGGATTTTCTTTCTTTTCTGAGGTGGTAAAGAGTTCTTTGCTTTCAAAGGATATCTGAATTCAAGGAACGCTTTTGACAAAGTTTCTGTTGATAACCCTCTGGATAAAGCAGTAAATACATTTTAGATACTGCCATTATGCAGTGCATACAAAGCTATTTAAACAGCTCTCCCCAGGAGATATTTCTGTCTTAGAAGGAATGTCTAGTTTCTGGCACATGATAGGGGCTTATTGAATGATTTTTTGGGTGAGCGGGTAAAGGAATTAATAATTCAATGAGTAAACAAATAAACAATGCCATGCTTTTTTTTTTTTGCCATTGTTGGCATTTTTAAAAACTGTGATTTGTGGCTTATTTGACAATTGAATTATCTTGGGCTATTTGTTTTTTAAGAAACAGAAACTGACCGTGGCTAAAGAGATTTATTGGAAGTGAAGATATATGGGCTAAGAATGGGGATTGGCGATGGTAGCTCTGGGGACCCAAGGTGAAGGGAGCAAGGAGAGTTTGCCCCTGGCTCCTGCACTGGGAGGTATCATCCCCTCCCAGCCTGCATTTCTGTGCTCAAGGCTCACAGGCTCAGGAGAGAGCCCCTGATGTCTTCCCCCAAGGAAGCCACCTTGAATAACAGTCCCATCGAAACTGTCCCCTATTGGGAGGGGGAACAATTGTCCAAAACACACTTGGGGTACTTTACCAGAAGAAGGGGGAAATGGACGCTGGGCAAAAACCACAGGGGACTAATACATCAATGAGTATAAAATCTTGACTTCAAGCTAAAACCCCCCCCCAAAAAAAAAAAAATTTTGAATTACCAAGTAAAGAAAGGTAAAAGTAAATATTACTTTTTCTACAAGCGATTTTTAAACATATTTGAAAACTTACATTGTCTACACATGATTAGAAAGGTCTTTATGGTAAAATACAGAAATACGAACTTGGGTATGAAACCCAAATTCTGATGGTATGGTCGTTCTGACATACAACAAACAATTCTCCTGACACTAGTAGAATGTCTGGGAATTCAGCTGAATTCTGACACTATCTACCAGGAGAGAGCATTAGGTTAAGGGTTCAAGACTGCCCCTACCCTCACTTTAGACACCAGTCTCAAGTTCAGGTTGTTACCTGTGCTTCTGACCATTAAAACTGAGGGTCCTTATGAATTTGATTAAATTTAGTTTTAAATCCTAGCTCTAGAAATTATCTCTCTGTGTCTCTATACCCCTCAGAGACCTAGCCTTTTCCTGCAGCAATTCCCAAGGCAGCTGAAGACAGTAGCAGGGACCTGACTGATTGTCACAAGGTCCTGACCTCTGGCAGGCTAAAGATAACATCTTGACCTAAGTTATGTTTCAGTTCCTCAGCCCTATTTATCCTTACTTCACCTCCAATCAATCAACTCCCGTCATGACCATGAACCCCTAACCTCACAGTGTCTTCTGATTTTGCCCTATATAATCTGTAACTTATACGCTATTGGGGAAATGTTTTGCGTTTTTTTTTTTTTTTTTTTTTTTTTTTAATGAACATAAACTTTCTGTCTACTATTTTTCTTTGTATATTGTAAACTCCTGCTTGTGCATTTCTTTGGGCTAGTGTGTGCAGACAGGTGGACTGAGGGAAAAACATTGAGGTTCTGGTATCACCAACTAGCTACATATTGGAGGTTCCAACACCCCCCTCCAACTCAGGATGCCAATTGCAAGTCCAGGTTGTTACCTGTACCTCTGACTGGTTTCCACGAACGCCACCATGGGTTCAATTAATTTGCTAGAGTGGCTCATGGAATTCAAAGAAGCGTTTTACTTATTAGATAACCAATTTATTATAAAAGGATTTAAATTGTAATAGCCAGATGGAAGAGATGTATAGATAGGACAAATGATGGGGAACGGGCTCTGAGCTTCCCTGCCCTCCCCAGACATGCCCACTCTCCCCAAATCTCCATGTATTCACCAACCCAGAAGCTCCTCAAACCAGTCCTTTTGGGTTTTTATGGAAGCTTCATTACATAGGCATAATTAATTAAATCACTGGCCATTGATTATTGATCCAAATTCTAGGCCTTCTCCCCACTTGGGAAGTCAGTTAGGTGGGACTGAAAGTTTAATTACATAGTTCTCCCAACCCCCACCCAGGGGTATGGTCCAAAAGTCACTCATTCACATAATAAGTGACACCTTTATTTCTCGTCACTTAGGAAATTCCAAGCATTTTTGGAGCTCTGTGCCAGAAACCAGGATGAAGACTAAATATCTATTTCATATTATGTAAATCACAATATCTATCACAGAAAGGCTGGCTGACAGATAGCATGAAACAATAGGTAGTCCTAGTATCCTGTCAGTAGTCACATTATAGCTGCTCTAACTCAGGATACATGCTGAGTAAGAAGAAGAACGTGATCACTTAGAGAACATCTGGGGAGGGTTCATTCCAAGACCGAAGTGCCGAGAGAATATCTCACTTGAGAAAACTTTGCGGCCCCCAGACTAAGAGGACCCGTTAACACTTGGGTGGAAGAAGTAAGTGATCTGTGGTCCAGAAAGCTGAGCACAGATCAGTGCACTGAAGGTAAACGCGTTCAGGCAGAGTTTGGATGTGTCCCACTGTCAGAGACACACAACAGGGCTAAATGATTTGAGGAGGGTTGAATTTGATAATGCCTACAGTCGTCTTCATGATGCTTCAGTGGAGGAATAGGAAAGTGATTCCAAAAAAACTTAGTGATGACATTTTTGGTATTAAGACCATGTTATTTGGAAAAGTGCTATGGAATAGAGTCCATGAAAGGAAAAGCAATGCCTTCTGCAATACCCTGCATGTATTGTTACTGATTTCGTCAACTGACCCAATACCGATTAATTAATTGGCACCCAATGAGACAGATAATCTATGAGGAAAGCAACAGATAATTGTAAATTTTTCCAATGTGGTTTTTGGCAACATTTGCAAGGTGTATGTGATATGTGTTAATTATTGTTTCTACCCCTTTATCTCTGATTATGGATGACACAAAACCCCGGGGAACCTAAGGGACTCAACTTTGCAGGTGGATGAAGGCTTAATTGCAGCCCTGCCTTCGTCCCACACTAGCTGGCTGGCGCTTGTGGTTAGTTCAGGTGTTTCTCAGTGTGTGCTGATGTTGAAACCCTCATTCTCTTCATTCCAGGGTGGGCGGGTGGGTAGGGGTGGCATAGCATCAGAACTGAAGCTAAGGGGCATCTTCAGTTGTTCTCCTTTCGTTTTATTCTGAAGCATTTTAAATATTCAGAAAATTATAGGGAATAATAATAAAGTCCCAGGTATTCATCACCCAGATTGAACACACCATGGTATTTACTTTATCTCCCTCCCTTTTATTTTTTTAAATGAATAAACAATTATAGAGAGAGTTGTGGCTCCCTATGAGGAGAACTTGCTGGCAACCAGCACATGAGAAGCAAAACACAGTGCAACGTGGAGCCTTTTCAAGTCCCACTTCACTTTCAATGGAAGAGAGAAAACACACATTTTAGAGCCCCTTCTACACATTTGATACTACGCCAAATTCTCTCACGTATTTTCAGTGGCATGCTGGTAAACTGGCTCTCAAAGGGAAAAAAAAAGGAAAAACAAAAGCCTGATTTTCAGTGTTTGTTGATTTTGTCATGTGTAAAGACGCTTACCCTGGCTGGTGTTGAGCTACCAACAGTTTAGCAACTGGCTTGCAGAATTCCTGAATATTTAACAATCTGCTCTTGTGCACCAGGACAGCTGGCTTCAGTGTGCAACGAATGACATGCATGCATTCGTTCAACAAATACTTACGGGGACATTTCCTGTGCTGTGCATATTGTGAGACTAGCAGCCGTTCTTAGAAAGCGGTCTTTCTACTTGACTCTAGTCCTAAGAGATTTGGGATTATTATCATTCCACACCCTTTTATGGATGTGGAAACAGGCCCCAATAAATTAAGTAATACAGAAGCTGCTACTGATAACGTTCCCACATCACCTTGGCATTTACTTTATCCAGGCTTGCAGCCTAATTTACATCCACCCGTACCTGTGACTCTATCTGCGGCTCTCTCTGCCCGCCTAAGCTTTCTCTCCCTATAAACAGGACAAGCTGGAGAGTCTGAGGAATTTATGTCCCCTGGGAGCCACCTGCATCCAATGATTGATGGGAGTTAGTGGGTAAATACCCCACCTCCTGAACCCCTGGAATGGGATTGCCCTGAAGTGTGTGTTCCCCACTGGGTTCTCCAGTAGGATTAAGCTCACAGGATTTAGTTCCCCTCAATGGAACTGACTTGAAAACAAACCTTTTCTTGTCTGACTTCCCTTTCCGCATCCCCATACCCCCACCTGTGTTTCCTGCACTCACCTCCAGGATACACTATTTGCACTGTAATCCCTGCCTCAGGCTCTGCTTCTGGGGGAACCCAAACTAAGATAGGCCTCAGGTCTGATGCTCTTTGATATTCAAATACATCCAAGGGCAGGAGGTCACAGGGAGGCATGGTGACCAAGGACATGGATAAAGTCAGTATCTGGGTTCACCCTGAACACAGAATAAATGTCTGTGTTCTAATTGTGGCTAAGCTATTTGTGAGCTGTGTGACCTTTTGTGACTTACTAGACCTCTCTGTTCTTTAAGTTTCCAATTTGCAAAATAAGAAAGAGTACCTAGCCCTAAGAGTTGTTTTGAGGAGTAAAAGCTCTAATGTAAATAAAATGCTTGCAACAGTTACTGACACATAGTAATAAGAGTGCTCGTTCAATATCAAGTACTCAGTTAACATTTAACTATTACTACCTTTTAAAAATAAAAAAGTGAATTGTGCATTTTGTCTAAAGAAAATTCTTATATGCATTAGGATAAATTTCAAGCTCTGATGCTGGTGACATGAGAGCTGCTCCTACAAGTCCCTTGGTGTCATCCATCTCCCCTCTGCTGTCTAAACTCCAGGCTCCCTGGCTGCTTTCCTTTTCCTCAAACATGGCATAGTTTTTTCCTGTTTCTCTGCCTTTGTCCATGCTGTCCTCTCTGCCTAGAGTGCTCTTAACATTGCCCTGCTTCTTTCAGGAGTCACCACTCCCATCGGGGCTTCCTTGATCTAAAGAAGACCAGTCTTTAGATCTTCCGCAACTCTATCTCAGAGCACTTATTATTAAATGTAACTATCTGATTTAGTTGTTAAATTTTTCTCTCCCACTAGAACATCAGCTCTGTGGTCACACTGCATCCCTGCACTCAGGACTGAACGTTAATACAAACGCTGAATGAATGAGAATTAAGGTACTACATTAGGTTGCAGATTCCAAGGCTTGACCCCTGGGCCGCCATGTTGCAATGGCCACTCAGCCATTCCCCGTCCCACCCAGCTCTGACCTCATGCTCTCAAGCCAGCATCCCACCTCACAGCATTGGCCTCGTGCTCTGGCTGCTGCTCACAATTCCCAACCTCCAGGCCCTTTTGAAATCCTGTTAGTCTCCTAGTTCAACCCCCCTCTCCCCCTACCCCCCGGCCAAGGCTTCTCATCACACTTATTACAAAATGACAAGGTCTTTTTATTGTCACTTGTCTTTTTCTGCCTCTGTCTTGCTCATTGTGCTCCAGTCAGACCAACCTTCATGGCAAGCATATTGCCACCTCAGGGCCTTTGCACTTGCTGCTCTTACCTGGAATGCAGGTAAGACCTCAAACCTGACCTCATACCCTAGCAGGCTCTGTGTCTTATCTTTCAGCTCCATGAAAACTTCCCTTATCGACCCCCTGCCCCCATGTTACATGGTACTCTGAAATAGCTATACGAATTTATGTTGTTACCTGTTTTATTTTCTCCATGACTCTTACCACTATTTGAAATAATTCATTTAAAAAAAATAAAAATCTGTCTACCTACATACCTCCCTACCTAACTCTTGTGCTAGAATGTATACTTGTGAGAGCAGGTAACTTTACCACTCCTCTAATTCATCACTAATATATCTAGTGTCTGGTACAGTGTCTGGCACACAGTAAGTGCTTAATGAATATATGTTGAATGAATGACAAAATGAAGAAACTGATGCCCGTGTCTGTTCCTTACTGTGGACGCACTGGCTGTCCTCAGAATCTCTGTGTGCCGAGTGGCGTTGGAGGCCCCTGGCTGGCCCACGCAGGCTGATGCGTCTGTTAAAGCCATGGCTGCCATGTAATTGGCTCAGGGGCATCACTGGCTTTGCTTCCCTCTCTTTCTCTCTTTTCTTGGGAGGTGTCCTCTCTCTAACCTCCTGAGCTAACAATTTTAGAAGGCAGCCCCCATGGCTTTAGACACTGGCAAGTCTCCAGGTTCAAATCCAGGTTCTTCCACTTGCGGATTCTGACCTTCACCAAGTTGCTTTTCTGAGCCTGAGCCTTCTAAGCTACGAATAGATACTGTAGAAAGAAACAGCACATAGCCATTGTCTCACAGGGTCACGGGGAACAACCTTAAGTGAGATAATGCAATAAAAGGGTTTAGCACAGCAGTAAATGCATAATAACCATTTGATACTTTGACAGTCAGCTACACTTTCGATTTCGCTTATTTTCAAGTCCCTGCATCTTTCCTACTCCATAAATTTTCATCTTCCCTGACAAGTCCCAGCCAAGCCCCCATGCTTGGACTGACCAATGAATTAACGGCCATGCATCATTTTGAATGACAGCCTTGCCATTCTGCAGAAACTGTCAATATGACCCAAACCAAAGAAGCAACTGGGTCCAAGGCCTTAGAGCTATAGCTCTGCATGTCATCTCATCTCATCACAGCACCTACCTTGGAATTCCCTTTTGTGGCCTCTCTGGTGGGGAGGGGGTTCAGGTGCTGGCACACCAGTATCACAGATCGCTGATGCTTCATAGCTCAAGCCCCATTTCTGGGGATGCATGTGGAGTTTTTATAGAAATATTCTGATGAGATTATAATGATTCATTTCTGCACACCCATATGGGAAAAATAAACCCTTCAAACCTGATGGCAAGGTCAAATAGCAAGCGTGGGTCTATTTATTTAGCAAGCAGGCCACAAAGAAGCTGAGACATTTCATCACCCAGGACAGTCCTTTCCAAAACTGAATGTGGAGGCCATTTCCCTGTGACACTGGGTCTCAGTTGCTCCCTTAGTGTTGTGCTAGTGAATACTACACCCCAGACCCTCTTACCTTCTCTGTCTTGATGTAAGTAAAGCAAAGTATGAAATAATTCCAGGTCCTTGCCTTTCTGATAGAAAGTGCCGTAACTCACAATTCAGCCCCCACACCATTCAAAGTAAGTTTCTCACCATTCACTTTTCTAGCAAGACCTTAAATGTAAATTAGAAAGCCCTCTCAGAAGATGGAAGCAAATATAGGAAAACAAAGTAATAAAATGTTGAGACGTAGTCATTAGGATTTGTGGAGAGTGCTAAGTGGTTATTGCTTAGTGCATCTTTCTTGATTCATTAAGTTGGAATGAAAACCAGCGATGTTAAGTAAGCTATTGTTGAGGAACCAACAATCACTCATCTTCCACGCAGGCTAAAATCTTTGCAGGAGCTTGAGAACATTTAATAAAGCCATTTACCTGTCATTGGCCTCTTTAATTCCTTGGTTATGAAATGAGGTGTTTCCAAACAGCCCATGAAAAGAAATTAGACAGAGTCAAAAATACATTGTATCAGCAGGAAATAAATTATACGCATTTTGTAAATACAGCTTCATTGAGAATGTTCCTGCTCCATGCTAATTACTTGATTGTGGACAAAAAGCTTTATGATTGAATATGTAGGACAGTCTTAAGTCATCATTAAAGGTGAACATCTATTTCTGCCACTGACTTAAAAGAAAATTCCTAGAATGATGGAGAATCTTGTTTTTTAGAAGACCTTCAGCCACATGCATCATCTAACTAGGAAGCCGACAAATTCCATTTTTTGAAAAATTGATTATCGCAAACATTTTATTCTGTCTGTGTAGGGATAATCTTGTTGGAAAGCCCTTCTTCAAAAACCTTCACCTGTACAGTTGTGTTGGTTGTTTTCTTGTGGGTTTCCTAAGCCCTACAGATGTGTACATGTAGGAATATTGTTGTATTAGTTATTTACTGGTGTTTAACCTCCCCCCTCCTCCCCAAGTTAGTGACATAAACCAACCCACACTTATTATCTCTCAGCTTCTGTGGGTCAGAAATCTGGGCGTGACTTAGCAGAGTCCTCTGGGTCCCCAATAAGGCTTTAATGAAGGTATTGGCTGAGACTGCTGTCTTCATCTTGAGGCTTGACCGTGGGGGGGGTGGACCGGCTTCCAAGCTCACTCAAGTGATTGTTGTCAAGACTTCCTTCCCTACAGCCAACTGGACTGAAGGCCTCAGTCCCTCCCTGGCTATTGGCCAGAGGACTCCCATGGTTCTTTGTCATGTGTGTCTCTCTGTAGAATATCTTGCAACATGGTAGATTGCATCATCAGAGACAGCAAGCAAGAGGGCAAGACAGGGAGCATAAGCAAGATGGAAGACATAGTGTTTGGTTATCTGGTCATGGCAGTAACATGCTGCCACTGTTGCCATATTCTGTTTATAAACCAAAAACAACAAAAGAACAAGACAAACAAATGAGAAACAGAAACTCATAGACACAGACAATAGTTTAGTGGTTGCCAGAGGGTAATGGGGGCGGGGGGTGAGGGGTGGGAGATGAGGGTAAGGGGGATTGAATATATGGTGATGGAAGGAGAACTGACTCTGGGTGATGAACACACAATGGGATTTATAGATGATGTAATACAGAATTGTACACCTGAAATCTATGTAATTTTACTAACAATTGTCACCCCAATAAATTTAATAAAAAAAAAAAAATTAAAAAAAAAAGAAAAAAAAAAAGAAGCAAGTCACTAGATCTATCGACACACAAAGGGAAATGGTTTCCCAAGGGCATACCAGGATCCAGGGCTCATGGAAGAGCATCATAGAGATTGCCTGCCACATATGCCAAAGACAAAACTCTGAAATTATTATGAATCTATGATGACTTGATAGATGCAAGAACACTGAACCACATAATGAAAGACAATACATTCATATTATGGAGTTTTTATGCAGAGACCTAGATGACACACTGGAGTTCAAATTCTAACTCTGTAATGCCCTTATTGTAAGAATGTGAGCATGCTAGTCAATCTCTATCTATGAAATGGAGATAATTCCTACCTCACAAGGTAGGAACATATAACATTTTCAGCATGTTGTTACTACATCATAAATAGTAGTAGTAATAGTTACAGTATTTTGTGTGACCTATGTAGGACAAACTCTCTTTTTGCCATTGCTTGCAATTTGTGTGAACTAGGACAAGTTACTTAATTGCACTGTCTGTTATAGTTTAGGATGCATTTTTCTACAAGTAAGAGAAAACTAAAGTGGCTCAAAAAAAAAAAAGGATTAATTATTTCCAATAAGCAGACATCTGGGCAAGACAGACTACAGCTGATAGAGTAGGTTCATGCTGATATTGGGGATGGAACTTGCTGTTTTCATGCCAGCGGCCTTGGCACGTTGGTCTTCGTGCTCATGCCTACAGCTTCATGGTTGTACAATGACTGCTCCATCTCCATTCTCATCTCCATGTTCCAGCAGAAAGAAGGCGGAAGGGGATCCCCGAGATAATGCGCAACTTTCAGAATGACAGGTGGGTCGTAGGCCTAAAGAGCAACCAGTACAAATTTAAGGAGAATAGAAAGAAGGCTCTAGAATTTTTCCAAGAAAAAAAAAAATTAAAACCTACGTGTTACCTGATATGATTAAAGTACATTGAGAGGAGATGTATGATGATGGTAGGAGATCAAGCAATGACTTACTAATAGGGAGATCAAAAGCTAAATAGACAAAAAAAACAAATAAACAACAAAAAAAGTGAGGCGATGGTTAAGTCCAGGGAAAGCAACAGGTTATATAGGGATGGAAATGAAATGACAGAATATTAAAAGGATTAACTGTGAATACTATTTATATAGCCATGCCATTGAATATTGGTTTAATATCCAAGAAATGCAATATAATTATTTCAGAATGATAGAAGGAGAGAAAATGTGTAAGTGTGTTGTGTGTCTGGTGGGGATCATGTAAAAGAGTCAAATCTTTATTTTAACAAAAACACTAAGGCAACAAATGGTAGAAAAAAAATCAAGTCAGCAACCAGCAGGTAAGTGTGTTATGTAGAAATGTGGAGGTCAGTCTTAGAAATTGCAAGTGGTTTCCTTTAGGGAATGGGAATCAGAGGTAAGAAAGGTCGAGCAGAGCATGTGTGTTCACCCTAACTGCATCCGCAAGGCAAGAAAAGTCCAGGAAGCTTGGTACAAATAGATGTGGTGAGGGGATAGAATTGACAATTTAACTATGCTCTATTTAAATATTTATGTATGTATGTATGTATGTATGTATGTATGTATGTATGTATGTATGTATTTATTTATTGTACTCTTGTAACCAAAGAATGAGAGCCATGTTTTCTTGCTTCTTCCCAAGAGCTTCCGAGGAGAAGTGCAATTAAGTATTTCTTTGTCTGAGAAAGGAAGGGCGAAAAGTGTTTGGCCTCATTTTAAGGAGGGTTTTAGAGTTTCTAAGACTAGGGCAGGAAACGGAAGGTGGCTAGTCCTGAGATTGATGTCACCCAGTGTCCCACTCCCAAGCAGCACCCAAGCACAGTGGGGACTGGTCATAAACTCTGCAGCATCAAACGCTTAGTAACTCACCTGAACATAAAAGGTCTGATTGCGGGGGAATTTGAGACCTACAGCTTTAAATAACCAAATGACCTTGATCAGCAAATACTTCAGTGAAAACCAAAACGCCCTTCCTCAAATTTCTTATCCTGACTTGGCCTCTTTGGGATTCCTGTACCAACAGGGAGAGGGAGGGTCACCCTGATGATCAATGTTGGATCTCTTGTCGACCCTAGCAAGGAGTGTTCCAAACTGGGTTTCAATATTTTTTGAAAGTGTCTTCAATGTGAAGTTTCTTGTCGTGGAGAAAATTCCATTTTACTGGATAATCTTAGAGAAGTACACATCAGTCAGAGATAAGTGTGTCAGAGGAGGATAGAAGCAGGACTAGAATACTAGCTATAAAGAATAGGGACCATATATTTCTTGAATAAATAAAACACAATTTGAGACATTGAGTCCCAAAGGAGAGGACTCTTCATATAGCTAAATCAAATAATAAAATACAATTTAAAGGGTTTAAAAGATATTAAAATGTCACTAGAATAAAATATTGGCCAGACTGGTGAATCAGTGAGTGTGGAGGGGTTTAGAGGTTGGCTCAGGACTGAGTTTATTCTGTGCCCATCTTAGATCTTTGTGCCGTCTTGTACCTAGAACAAACAGACAGAATAACTTTTTATCTGGCATGACAAAAGATGGAAGTTGGACTTATTTCTAAACCTCTTTTTTATCCAAATTAAAGCATATGGAATATAGTCAATGACATGGTAATAACTCTATATAGTGCCAGGTGGGTACTAGTCAGGGTATCACTTTGTAAGTTACATAAACGTCCAACTACTATACTGTACACCTGAAACTAATAGAAAATAATATTACATGTCAACTGTAATTGAAAAATTAAAAAATGGGGGAAGGTGAAAGGGAATAAGAGGTTCAAAATTCTAGGCATAGAGCAATTAAGTCATGGGGATGTAACATACAGCATAGGGAATACAGTCAATAATATTGTGATAGTGTGGTACAGTGTCAGATGGTTGCCGGACTTATCATGGTGATCACTTCGTTTGGTTATAAATGTTAAATAACTATTGTATATACCTGAAACAATATGTTTCAGATGTATGTTACCTATATTTTAATAAAAATATTTTAAAAATAGCGTAATAAGAAAAAAAAGGCAAGATATAAAGTCATGTTATTTGCTGAGTGAAAAAACAAACAAACAAAAAAAAACACAGAATATTTCCAAAACTTCCCTACATCTAAATGCAGTGATGAAATCACTACAACTCTAGACATGAAATTCCCTACAGCTTTTGCTCACAACTCTTTGTTCTAATGGGATATTGACTCAAGCGTAATTTGGCCTCCAGGATATGGTTTGTGTGTATTATGTACAGTCTGTAAGAAACATAGAGCTGGTTTTCTTTTGGAAATGAAGATTAATAATCAGCAGCTGGCCCACTAATAACCTTGGATGTATAGGACAGAAACAAAATTTTAGATAAATTTGTAATCCCATGAATATTGGTGAAGCAGTAAAACTTTTGGTTCTAAATTAGTTAAGTTTCTAAGACCATCAAACACATTTACTGCTGCCTTCCTTTTCTAAAATATCCAACTGGGACCTTCAAAGAATAACATCTACCATCTTCTTGTAAAACCGTTTTATTTTTACAGTATTTGTAGAAGATGGATTTGTATTAATATTGTACTTCTTCTTACTTGAAAAATCAGCAGCAACTGGTAACTATGGAAGTGGTACCAATATTAACACAACACAGTGTGTCATGTACTTACCCCTTTTCAAGTGTAATCTCCTGGGGTAGAATATTTTACTTTGCATTTTCAATGTGATTTTCTCCTTTATGTTCAGATGTGGTTTTAGTCTGGGAACATTGCCTTTTCTGTACTCAAGAATCAGAAATAATTGCTTTTGCCTAGTGCTTTGTAGTTTATAAATCATTTTCCCATCTTTTGTTCTTTGCCCTAAAACCACTCTTTGCAATAGATATCATTATTCCCTGATGAAGAAAACAAGATTTAAAGGTATTAGGTCACTTGCTGAAAATGAACAGGAACAGGAAGTGGTAGAGCTGTAAAATCTCCGGGTTCCAAATCTCAGGTTGCTTTCATTATGATAGAGAAGGGAAGGCTTTGGGTAACACAGATAAACTATGCCCTAACACGGGGGCTGTGGGCCACTCCTCGCAGAGAATGGCTCTAGTATCTCTCCTCTCTGTGCCTTTTATTCTTTCATGGGAGTGCTCAATATTTTCTCTCTCCTTCCTCCTGCTGCACCCTAGACACAATTTTCTATCAATCATTTTCTAAGTTGAGTTCCCTCTAAAAGAGAGCCTGAAAACATTTTCAGTGCAAATTATTTATTCGGGAGATGATCCCAGGGAGCACAGTGAAGGACTGGGGAGGTAAGTCAAGAAGGGAGGAAAGTCAATGAGAGGTTGAAACCCAGCTCGGAACCATCCCATCCTTCCCAGGCTGCGGTTTGCTTCTGGGGGCGTTAACTTCCTAGTTTGACTTGTGTGTGGACTCACCATGCTCCTGCGGCCAGAGAGTGTTCTCAGACAGAAATCTGGGCAACTGAGGCAGAAAGTCATTAGCATGTATGACTTTTGTCCACTAAAGTTGTAGATTTTACCTCTGGGTGGACAGAGGGACATGGGTGAGGGACCGACTCTGTCTGCTATAGCCATTTATTGTTTAGTGTAATTTTTAGTCACTTGGTAACCCTTCTATCAAAGCATTTGACATCTTCTCTCAGGTCTCTTAGTTGTATGTGACAGAAAGCTGACTCGAAACTGGCTTTAATCACAAAATAAATATATTGGATCATGTAGAAGGAAAGTCCAAAGGAAGGTCTGTTTCAGGTGCTAAACAATGTAGGGACTCCTGCATCCAATTGTCTCCTTGTCCTCTAAGCGGTTGCTCTATTTTCAGAAATGCTCTTTCCTCATAGTCAATAGTGGCTTCTAGCAATTCCTGGTTTTACATCCTTCTAGGTTCATGTCCAATGCGAGAGTGAACATTTGGTTTAGACTGCCCAGCAAAAGTTCTAAATTTTATCTTATTGGACTACTCTAAGTCACATGTCCACCCTTGAATCAATCACTATGGCCCAGGGAATGTGACACACCAATTGTCTTAGACCTACATCATATGTCACAACCTGAGTCCAGCTTCTCTGGGCTCAACTGGGGAGAAGTGAAAGTTGTAGCTGTCTCCTGCAGAAGGGATAATAGATATTGAGAAGACAAAGAATAAACATCCAGTGCAATCACCCAGGAGAATTACATGCGAATATTTATCTCTAGGTGTCATTTTTTAAAAAGTGTTTTAGATTTAAAGTAGCAGAAGTGGCACCCCGGTGTAGCAGACGATACTTATATAGCCCAAGGGATGTGGAACTTGCTCCCTATGGCTCCTGATCCACGTGTTCAGGTAACCCCTAACCCAGTCTGCACCTGTGCAATTCAGACAATTCAGAGAGAATTCCCTGAGCACGTAATATGTGCAAGGCTATGTCCTCTGCCAGTTGTTTTTCCTGTTGGCAACATTCTCAGTCATGGGTGAATCAGATCATGTGCTGTCGTCTTTAGTGGCCCCAAGAGAATGATAGCAGAGAATGCAATATTTTTCATCTCTCTACTCATCCATTCTTTCGTCAGTCCAGCTAGCCATGACTGAATGCCTTTCATGTGCCTCAAGGGAGACAAAGACTAATCAGAACAGATATGCTGACTTCAAGGGGCTGAAAATCTAGAAGGGGATTTGTTAGGAGAAACAAGACACAAGATCTGCACAAAAATATCTCTAATGTGAGGCAAAAATTGATCAGTGCCACAGTCATAAACAAAGCCCACTTATTTCAGAAAAAGAAATGACCTCTGGTTTCCGGGGTGGAATCAAGATGGGATCGAGGAAAGAGGGGGAACAACTAAAATGAAATCTGTGTTTGTATTTTAGAATACTTGAAATGCTTGGCATGATCCAGCTTCTTAGTCTAATAAGTTAAACACATTTATTTGAAATGGCAACTCTTGCAATTCAGATGATTCCAGACTACGGCTGGTGGTTAACCCCATTCCCTAGGAATGTGCTTTTTCTGTCCTTTCAAAGTGACAATGTCTCATTTAATTCTCATTTTTGCCCAATGTGGTCCCAGTAGGATAAATGTCAGTATGTATTCTCTAGTAAGGACTTGGTGCACAGCCTGTGGGTGAGTTCACAGAACAATGTGGCCCAGGGGACTGCTGCCATCCTGTCCATTCTGGAAAAAATGAAACACAACATTGAGGAGGAGATAAGATCATATTTTAAGATAGAGACTTAAGAGCCAGAAAGTTGAATATTCAGAACAAATCTGATCATTAGACCATGCACTCTTCTGTAGCAGGGACTGTGGTTTATTCCCTCAGATACCTGCCCCCACTCTGGTTCGAGGCCTGACACTTAGATAGGTGTTCAGTAAAGGCATCTTGAATGAATTCCTCAGCCATCTTTGGGGATACCACCATTAATGAGGAATCCTTTGTGCCACCCATCACCCCTCGCTTTCTGTAAACTACATAGCAGGGACCAGGTCCGACTGCTCTGTTCCTCATTGCATCTTATGTACAACTCAGTGCACACAGAGGGTGCAGAGTCTTTGTTAACGGAATTGACATACCAACAGCAACTGTCCACATTCTCTAAGTGTGGACGAGGAGCTCCTTCAAATCTCGGTAATTTGAGGTGTTAACATTTTCAATGATGTCTCCCGAATGAGTACCGTTTCAGGTGAGCCTCAGTTTTCCAAATTAAAAGTTGGGCAAGGTGAAGATCCTTTGTACTGATTTCATAAGACCGTTTGCTGTAAGGTAGTATGAGTTACCATGTGGAAGTAACTAGCAGAGGGCTTGGCACAGAGTAGGAGTTCACTCAATATCAGCTCGTTCCATAAACACAGGCAAATCTTATTTTCAGGTCTAGCTTTTGCCTGTGAAGGACGTTAATAAATAATACATAGCTAGTGACTTTTAAACTCAGTTCCAGTCTTTCTTACTTAAGCTGCTGCTGATTTTGCAGTTGAAGGCTTTGAGTAGACTAACAGAGAATCTGATTCCACACAGGGAGTCCGTGTGAGAAAGACCTGAGTAATATTGTATGTTTCTGAGTCCAAAAGCTGATTCTAACAGGTGCAGTTGGTGCCTGGTCCAGATCTCCTTTGCACAGCGGGGCATCGTTCCCCCACTGCAGGGAGGGTTGTCTGGTGATGGCTCACAAGTATACCCTTCACTGGAGAGATGCCCGGGACAGATAGAGCTGTCTCACCTGAAAATGCCTGGGGCATTATATTACTCCCATCTCCCTGATGGCCAGTGACAGACATAGGAACACAAAAGGCCCCTTTGTCTCAAGTGAAGATGACTCTGATGTCAGTCACGCTTCAGAGTTCTCCACGGCTCCAGGCTGCGGTTAGACTGTATCCAAACCTCTTCTCACCGGGGATTCTCCTCCTGCCCTATTCTGTTTTCCTCCTGGAACAAGCATCCATTTTCAGGCTTGGCTTCTACCATAGGGATCCCAACTTAAGTCAGTGATAAACTGAAGGCACAACACAGAGATGCGATGCATTGTGTATGATATTAAAGTGTAGTGTTTTGTTAACAATGGCAGTTGATGTATATATTTCACAATTTGCAAAGTGTTTTTCACCTGCTGAATTTCCTTCAAAATAGTTCCTTTGGGGAGTTATTCTCCCCAGTTTCACAATGAGAAAAACAAGGCCCAGGCTGGTTAAAAAACTCAAACAAGATCATGATCCCAGGTCCTTTGGTTCCATACTTTGCGTTCTTCATGCTGGTCAACCCCCCCGGTCTGACTTTTCTCCGGATGTACTTTTTAATTGAAATCCTTATTCTGCAAATGCAGAACCACTGACACTGCTTTGCTATTCATTGCTAAACACTGAAGCTTCTGGATCACCTTGAATTCCTTTAGACCAAATAACAAAAACAAAACAACCCATTTGAGATATTTGACTCCATCTAAATGTCAGAATTTTATTGCTTTGGACACAAACCATTGAAAAGCTTCCAGACCAAAGATAAACAGTTGCAATGTGTTCTGCAGGAAAGGTTATGATATTTTATACAAAACTGAGTAAAAGAAAGTCTCTGTGTACACAAATAAACAACTTCTCAGAATTTATTTTTCAAATAAGATAGTGCCAAGAGAAATGTGTTAAGTTACTTCCATGTCTGTCAGAGAAAGGGTGACTGACATTTAAAAATATTAATTAGTGCTAGTTAATTATTAGTTTGGCTCACAAAAATTATTAGTTTGGCTCTAAATATATGCTATACTACAGTTTTCAGGCCTTGGAAATAATACTTTTCTGAGAAAGAGAAGAAATGTAATACATACCTTAAGAGTAGATATCATCGAAATAATTGTATTTGTATTATCAATGATTTCTAGATAATACTGCATCTGACAAAATCATATCAAGTTGTACCATGTCTTTTGTGTAACAAATCTGACATGATGGTCAAATCATTGAAAAATGGAGATAAAAAATTTAGGATTTTGTTTGAAATCATAATACAGCTTTTGAGAAGAAGAGACTGAGAGATTGATTGGTTTAGGAAAGAGGATTAAAAGATTCTTTACCAAAATGCTGTCACTCTACTTACTTAGTATTTATTTTAAATTTTATTTTGTCTGTACTGATTCATTGTACTACAATAGAAGATAATTAGCCCTTCCTTAGTATATTAGTTTTGAACTGTTATCTCTTACATTGTGTAGTAGGATAGTGATTTATGTAACAGTTTGATACATTGTTTGCTACAACTATGTTTTTATTCTTGGTAAATAATTGTTTAAATCCATTGCCTTGCCAAGTAAGTTGAAGCATTTGTTGATTCAGGATATGGCAGTTTTGGTACATCTCAGGTAACACCAAAGTCAAATCTTGTCTTTAAGTTTTAAAGCAAACTGTTCTAATTCTTTCTCTCTTTCTCTCTCTCTGTCTCTCTCCCTCTCTCCTCGTAGGGCCTCCATATTATAGAGGGTAATCTGCTTAATCTGTTTACACAAAGCTGTATAAATTTAAATGCTGATTTCATCTAAAAACTACCTTCATTTTGACATGTAGACTGGTCACGTAGACTAAATATCTGGGTACCGTGTTCTACTAAGCTGAGACATAAATTAACCAATCGGACCCCAAACCAGAGAACAGGATACTTTCTCTTCTCTGGCTCCCTTTGGAGATTGTGCAAATCCCTGGGGAGAGAAGGAGGGGAGACCTAAATTGATTGTCTGCTGTCCAGTGGATGGGGGTCAAAGGGAAAATTAAATTCAACTATTATAGAAATAGTCACTTGTTTAGAACACCCAGGTGTGTGAATGGACATTTGTCTCAGCTGACCCTCTGTGCTGTGCTCAAGCGGGCTCCCGGGCCTGAAATGCTCTCTCCATCATCTCTGTCTTGTTAGGTGAACTTGGGACACATCATGCAGCTGCTCCGGTCTCTGTTTTGCAAGTCTGTAGAGCGTGGGGGTTAGTGTTGCCTCTGCCACATTTCAGCAGCGTGTTTGAGGGCCTCCTGAAGCAATGCATCTGCCAGTGCCCATAGCTGAGAAAGGAACACTCAATACAGGGGGATGTCATTAGCTTTCCCCCAAAACTGAAGGAACAATGAGTGTCATTGGAAGGAAGATGTGACAGATTTACAAGTGGAAAAAAGAAACTGATAGCTGTCATATATCTTGTTTTGTACAGCAGCGGCAAGCATTATCTGCTTCTTAAGATATAAAAACATCACGTAATGCACATAAATCTTCATATAAAAAGTACCATGTGCAAAGACTCAGAATGTTTCAAGCCACAAGCACAAACACATGACACAGGGAGTAGTGGGGATTCTAAGTTGGACAAGTCTCTCCAGATGCCTCTCTGGAAGCGACACTTGAGCCCGAGACCTGAATGGTGAGAGAAAGTCATGTTAGAGTCTGGAGGAGGGGTGCTGAGGGCAGAGGGGCAGTTTGTGCAAAGGTGCATCCATGCCATTGATGTAAGTGTGCACAGCAGTCATGAGATAATAGCACAGCATATTAATAGAGATTAATAGCACAAATCGAGATCTAGCAAGCCAGATGCAGCTGACGCTTGTTGGCCTATATCCCCTTGGCCCACTTCTCAGTTACCTGTAGAGAAGGTGGACAGTCTCCCTAACATGTAAAAGCGTCTCACCTCAACTGCCCACATCTGTCTGCTTCTCTGCCTGCCAGGGTTGTTCTCCAGCAGCAGGAGAACATGCTCCTTCCCTCGGGGCACTCGGAAAGGCCGGAGAGTTAGCGCTTCTGGGCACAGCTCTCAGCCACAGAGTTGTCCCCGGATAAATGCCCCAGCCTCCCCATTCTCTGGGCACAATTCTCAGGTGTGTTCCCTGCAGTTTCTCAAGAGTCCCAAACAGGACTGAGCCCCAGTTGCCCATGGTAGTGACCCCCTCATCCACACACCTGGCATTAGTTTCCTGTGGCTTCCATAACAAAGGACCACAGACTGAGCGCCTTCAACAGCAGAAGTGTACTGTCTAACAGTCCTGGCGGCTGGAAGTCCAAGGTCAAGGTGCTGGCAGGGTTGGTTCCTTCTGAGGCCACTCCTTGGCTTGCAGATAATTGTCTTCCTGCTGTGTCTTCACATGGTCGTGTTTGTGTGCACGCATGTGTGTGTGTGTGTGTGTGTGTGTGTGTGTGTTTTCTAATTTTCTCTTCTTACAAGGACACCAGTCATATTGGATAGGGGTCACCCATTTGGCCTCATTTTACCTCAATTACCTGTTTAAAGACCCTATTCCCAAGTACAGGTCACATTCTGAGGCACAGAGTATTCGGATTCCAACATATGCATTTTTGTGGGGACATGATTCGGTCTATAACACACTCTTTTTTTCTCCCTCCCTGACTCAGTCTCCCCACTCCCTTACTGCTTCCTTAGATCATCTCCTAAATCAATTACCTGGATTCTTGTCTTGCGTCTGCTTTGGGCAAAGGGGGCGGGGGTCGGGGGACCAAACTAAAACAATAGGAACTGAGAAAAAACTGTGGGTAACTGGAGAGTGCAAATCTACCTAAACGCATTTAAATTCACTTTAGAGTAATAACAAATAAAGAAGCGGACAACACTGACTGGGCCATGCAGAGCACTTCTGCAGTCCCAAACCTGCTTGTGCGTCTCTGCAGTCGCTGGGCCAGAAACTTTTTAGGTCCAGCTGTTACTTTCTATGATGTGTGTGTGTGTGTGTGTGTGTGTGTGTGTGTGTGTGTGTGTGTAAGGACGCAATCCTCTGAAATGTAGAACACGCACACAATTTAAAAGAAAAGGGGGAAAGGTCCCTGTCATGTGATTCTGTATCCAGAGGCTTTAAGGGGGCTCTTACATCTTAATCTGAAAATGTCACCCAGTGTTGCATTACATGCCTCATGTGTGCCCAGGCAGATGGGAGTTTATGTACGGGTTCTGTTGTGCCCCACAAAGAAGGGCTGCAAGGGACATCCCTTCACCCAGCACAGCTTTTCTAGGGCATGGTGCCACCTTTTCCCACTAGAGGGCATTGCAGCGATAGAAACACGAGAAGAGGTGTCTTTTTGACCCAAAACTATTGAATTAGGCGGCTTGCTGCTGAGGGATTGTATTTCCAGTTGAGATCACAGACTCCCCTTTTGTATTTCAGTGTGAGTTACACTCATCATGGTCACATGTGGGACGCAGGAACTGATGACTAGGTTTATAACCAATCCCCTCTGGGTGGGGCGTATGATTTTTCAGAGACAACAGGCCGGTTATATTGATAGTATGTTTTCTTTCTCCAACCAGTCTTTCTTCCCAGTTAGAACTGGCTAAAATGAGGTGGGAATAGGACTGGACATCGAGGCTGAAGATCAGAGTTTGAATTTTGGCTTTGACCCTTTTGGGCTCTTTGGTTTAAACAAGTGGTTTAAACCCGCTGTCTTCCTGTTTCCTGATCTGCAAAACAGGAGTAGTGAACTCAGCCCACAGAGAAGTTTTGATAAATAAAAGTTTCAAGGATTTTGTAAATCTTAAAGGACTAGCAGCCATGGGGTGGGGAATGCTATTATTGAGGCTGACTACATTAGTCTGTGTGTTGTAAGAAGCCTTGATGAGTGGTACACTTCATTAAATTCTATTATTAGATATTCATTTCTTTGGATTGATTGCCTTTTTTTTAATGAACATGTTCTCCTGGAATGGCATATACATAGGAGCAGTTATTAATCATCAACATTTTGGTGTGTTAATTTGGGGGTTTGGTGCCTTTGGCTGAGAGTGAGCTAAGACAGGTGGATTTGGGGAAAAGGTGGAAGATATTTTACTATGGGGCAGTGGTTCTCTCCTGGGATAGAGTATCAGGCCCTGGTCTCTAAAGTAAATTGTGACTGACAAGAGGAACAAAGAAAGGGGGAGAGGCATAGCCAGAAGGAAATGGCCCGCCCTCACACGTTTGTCAAGAATAGTCAGCTCTCAGAATTTTTCATTTCTTTTTTGAATCCTTATTTCTGTATTGCATAAGATATATTTGAGACCATGCGTGTATGATGGCAAATTACCATTACTTCAATTGTTATGCATTTACTGAACACACCTTACTGTACCATTAAGAAAACAAAGAAGGAAAAATGTAGGTTTTCAGACCAATTGGATAGGTGGAGGGATGGACAGTGCTGCATGCTCTGTGCTGTGACTGAGTTTCGTTTCCATCTTCTTGCTCATTTCCATGCATTCATTGTTTGATACCTGGTAAGTACTCAATACGCAAATGAATGAGTGAATGAATGAAACCATGTTAATTTAGGATGAGGATTCTCAAATGTTCCTTGGCTTACTCCCATCAGAATCACCTGGTCCCTTTCTATAGTGATAAGCACTTACTGTGTACAAGACATTGCTCTAATTACTTTTCATACATTAACTCATTTAATCGTCACTCAACACTAGGACATAGGTACTATTATTATTACCCACTTTACAGATGAGGTAACTAAGGTTCAGAGTGGTTACATCACTTGCCCAAGGTCACACAGCTAATAAGTGGCAGAGATGAGAGTTGAACTCAGTTTAGCCCCAGAGTCAATGCTCCAAACCACTTCATTGCGTTGCTTCCCTGTACTTAAAATGAATGAGGCACATCAATATAAGCTGACAAGAAAGAGTTGTCAACTCGTATTTTTACGTGAAAAAAAGAAAAGCAAGATACTGGCCAATGTATTTACTAAGCTACCATCTGTGTCCAAAGAAAGAGAGATTCGGTTGTGCTTTATATGTACAGACTCTCTCAAGAAGGAAAGAGAATACACGAGTGCTAAGGAGTGAACTTGGAGAGGGGAATTTGAGGAATGGGGATCAGGAAGGGGAGGGAGACATATATTTTGCTGTATGATCGTTTGCAGTGGTTCCAAATTTTTCAATTTAATTTTCATAAATTTCCCTTCCTATCATGTATCCTTAATTTATGTGTGTTTATTAATCATATGCAAATACGACTGTCAGTTCATGTATTAAACATTAGTAATGTTTATTTCTCTGCTAGAGGAAAAGATAGATGTGAGTAGTAGGACAAATATTTTCTTCCTGCATTCCTGTGGGCCGTGCATGTACCCCAAGTTAGAGACTCCTTCAGCAATTGTACTGTGGGTGATTTTCCAACACCTATCCTGCCCCGCCCCTCCGACTGTCCCTGAGAGCCCTCCCCGACCCTGGAACTTACAACCTCTGGGAGTTGTTCCTGGGTAATCTGCATGGTTAACAACAACTAGGTGATTCTTTTGTACCCTCATGTTTGAGAATCGGGACCCTAGCTCTGGGCCAGGGATTTTAATTCCGTTAGAACTCAGGCGCTTCCCTATAAGCTTTTCCCCTTACTTTTTAACTAAATGAGTTCTGTTTGGCAGAAAAGAGGCAGCTGAGCATAGCATGGGGACACGCCTCTCCCTCCATGTGGTAAGCACACTGTTGGCCCCTTCCAATGGGCCTCATTCCATCCTTGCTCATTTTCTTCTGCGTTGTCAAAAGACAATACAAATTCTCTTTTTGGTATTATTAGAAGTTTCACCAAGAAGCTTGGTAGACACCTTTTGACCCTATTCATTCATTTTGTGGTTATTCTTTTATATTATAGCGTCTCCTTCCGTCTTCTGTGTGTGCCCATGTTAATTTGTGAGCTCAACAGAGTGTTACTTACAGGCCCATGGCGATCTCTTAATTCTTTTCCTCCTTTTACCCCTCAGGATTTTTTCTTTTTTTACTTCAATATAAGCTTGCCATTTCTGAGGCTGTCCTATTGAACCTACATTATAGGGGGATCTTTAGAACTGCTCTGTCCAATATGTTAGCTACGAGACACAGTTCCCTAAGTCAGACCAGCCACATTTCAAGTGCTCAGTTGCCACACCGAGCTCGGGGTTACAATATTGGATAGCACACGTTACAGAATATTTCCATCACCACAGAAAGTGATATTGAAGAGTGCTTCTCTAGAACCTTCCTACTTGCCAATCTTTTTTCTAAAAAAAAGTTTAAATCTGCTTTTCTAACGCCAGACAAAAGAAGTTTGCGTCTTTCTTCCCTTTTTTCCAGTTATTTGTGACAATAAATGGCATGAGTCTCCTGAAGCTTATTCTATTTCTTCTCTTTAATCAGCTCCTCCTTGTGGATTATAACATGGTTTGGGGCAGCAGGTGTTCTCTTTACTGGTACCTCCTTTGGAAAGTGGACATTTTCAGAGAATTTGAAGATATGCAATTTCAGACATGAACATTTATTTGCTGCATTTCTTAGGAAGGTCCTGGAGCATGTGCTTCAACAAAATGAGAGAGTGTAATCATCATTAGGGCTGGTCACAAAAATTCCCTTCCTCCTCTTTCTTGCACATGGAAGGATTGCATGTATCTGCCCTCTTTAAAGTTAGAATTAATGGTGTGACTTGCTTTGGCCAGTGAAATATGCACGGAAGTGGCACGTGTCAGTTCCAGCTCAGAGTTTTTTAGAACCAGTGCCTAAGTAGCCAAGTTCTTCTTCCCTCTGCCAGGCAGCATGCTGCCCTGTCAGCCTGGGTCCTGGAACGAGTGTGATGTGGGCAGAGCCCCTGCTGGTCTGTGGGGGATGAGGACATGTGTGGTTCTGAGCCATGGAGGCTGGGGGTTGGTACTTCAGCATAAAATAGTCTATCCTGACCGGTACAGAGAAAGCACCAAGGAGAGAGGAGATGTAGGATCCAGAAATCAGTGAGTCGAGCACAGAAACAACTTAAAGGCAAATCCCAAATTTACAGGAAGCATTTCAATTCAGGGCAGCAATTGGGGGGCCCCAGAAGTCAACAGAAAAATTTGATGTAAAGAGAATCTTGGGGCTGGGGTGGGGAAGACATATGATCAAGGTAAATAAAAATGAGTAAAGATAATGAGACACTCCAGGAAAAATATCATTAAAAAAAATACAATGATACAATAGTAGTACACAAATGATCTCCATGATGAATAATTTTCCCAATATAACAACAACAACAAAACATGGATTATTGATATGCAGTTTTAAGATCAACCTCTAGAAACAGCAAGAAAAATGAAATGTAAAAGTTATTTAACCCAACTGCCTTAAAGTGGAAGCACCGATGGCAAAGGTTGAGGGTGGCAAACAGAGGAGGACAGCTGAAGGAAAGAGAAGGGATATTCATATCTTGATCTTCTAAGTCATGGAGTATCAATGAGAAAATATCAACTGCCAATAATGCTAGGGTATTATTTAAAATTAGCAGGACCTGATTGAATGTCTGAAAATATTGAAGTCTATAAGCAGGGAAAGGGAGGTAGGAGTGGTATAAGTTAGCTAAATCTTATCCTACCGCATTGGCAGACAATAAATAATGACTAAATTTGATCTTGATTATTAAGTTCCAGCCGTATGAAGAGAACTATCAGGAGAAACAACCAAGAGTTGGAAATGGGTATCTTAGTAGAACAGGATGGGGTTGTGAAGGGTGGGCCAGGGACATGGCTTTCAAGTATGTATTATTTTGATTTTAAAACTTTTAAATTAGCAAACATTAAGAAAATCTTCATGACAGGTCACTAATGGATTTGCTGCTGTCGTTTTAGTGAAATGAGATTCCCAAAGGTGTTTCACTTCCCTGATCTCTACTCATAGACAATATCCAGAATACTTCATTCTTTTCCTCTCTCTCATAGGACAAAAAGTAAAATACTTGGATCGTGAGAGACCTTTCACCATTCACTCAACAGATGTGTAAGAACTTGGGCTCTTGAGTCAAATTGCCTGGACTTTATTCTTAACTTGTTCATTTCATAGCTGTGTGATATTAGACAAATTACTTCACTTCTCTGTGCCTTGGTTCCCTTCTTTGTAACATGGAGGGAAAGTAACGGTAATGATACCTTCATGTATATTATGATGATTGAGAGAATTAATTTGTTCAAAGTGATCAATATGGCGCCTGGAATATAATGGACACTCAATAAATGCTGGTGGTTTTTATCATTATCAACCTCATCATCCTCATTATGGGCAAAGCGTGTTGCTCGGCCTTGGGATTTCAAAGGTAACTAAGAATCCTCACAAAAATTAGAATGTAGTGGAGGAAAAAGAAATGATCAAGCAGGCAAAATGTAGGAAGTTAAGTGTTTTTTAAGGACAATGCCCAGGGTTGCTGATGGGTGTCTCCCTTTGTCATGCACTGAATATTTCTGTCATCCTTCTACCGCAGGTTCATGGCCACATGACTTTCTTTGACATTCAGTGAAACAAACAATTTCTTTAGCCACCTCCCACCAAGCGTGTGTGATACCTGTAACACCTGCCGGAGGATATGTATCTAACCTCCAATTTCCTGAATCTCCCAGGCATTGTGAGTTACATTTCTGATGTTCCTCTGGACATACACTGTTAAGAGTATTTGGAATTTCAGAATAAGGGGCACGCCAAGGTGTAGCCCTTGTTAGAAGAAACAATAAACACTTTCTGGACCTTTCGTCGCATCCCATTTCAGGATCAGTGTAGTCTGGTTATTTTCCAAGCCAGAAGCCACTCGCTTTGGCGTTTATTTCAAATCTATGCACTTTTAAAAATACCATGACATTTTCCTTCTGAGACAAAAGTCAAATGCCAAAAAAAAAGAAAAGTCACTTCTACAAATGTGAGTATTAATAACTTAATCTATAAATGCAAACAAGATTAGTTGACAAGGTCCCAACACAGTTACCCAGTTTGCAGACTTGGAGATTTGTGGCCAATACTCCTCATACCTGCTTTGCACCTGTGCTTTTACTGCCTTGTAGGGATTGAGAGCAGTTCCAGAAAAAAGCCTCAATTGGCATCCTTTCCTGTGTGAATGCTTAAATGCAACTGGTGGGCTTGAGGTGACAGTTCTGGAATTTATGAAGAGGGAAGACAGGAATTGACGTGGTGATCAGTACATCGGTTGTTGTGTGTGCTCAGTACACCTGTATCATTTGGAAACTGTCCCTCCTTCATTCCATGATGTCTGAATGGGACCGCCAGTCACAGTGTGCACCCCACCATGGCCTCATGGGGATGTGTGTCTGGTCCAGATTGCCTCAGACACAGTCGCCCTTCCTCCTGGAAACAGCACAGGCACACAAATAGATACTTCACAAGAGGAAGGGTTGTGCCTTGTGGGCCATGAAACAGTGCTTCAAAGATCAGAAGAGCTCAATAAGTACTTACAGGGCAGATAAGAATCTCAAATATTAGTCAAAAGACCATTTGTGAATTTGTGTAAGGATGTTGGGAGAGAGAAGAGTCCTAATTCCCAAAGGACTTGCTAAGTTAGTGGGAGGTAAAGTTGGGAGAATTGGGAGTCATTCTGGGAAAGAGTCTGCAGAATCCCTGGAGGGAGACAGAGGCAAGGCTGGAAGGAGAGACCAAGCCCTCCTCTATTACCTGAATCTTAGCCTTACCTAAAGGGGGCGCCGCAGCTTTACTTCCCAGTCGTGTGACCCATAAATTTCCTTTTTATATAAGCTAATTGAAATAGGTTTCTTTCACTTGTGTTTAATATATAGAAATAGATATGTATAATGTCTATATCTAGATCTATCTATCTATCTATCTATCTATCTATCTATCTATCTATCTATCTATCATCTATCTATCTTGCCTATTCTTTTAATTCCTGTTACATCCACCAACCAGACCCTCCCAGTGAAATGGGAGGAAGGAACAGGGCCTAAAGATACATTGCAAGTTAAGAAGGCGACCAGATAAACAGATTTTTTCCAGAGATGCTGGGGTAGCTCAGACTTCCAAATGTGGTCCCTCACTCACAGTCAGTCCTCTGGAGTGAACACTCTGGCTCAGCTTAAACACATCTGCCTCCCTTAAGATTTTTCCATTGTTTTTAATGTGAAATGGGGTGTATTTAGTTAGTCAACGGCTGTGAAATGTTACAATAATTATAGAATTGTCTTGAATTCTAAACATAATAGAATTTCTATTTTTGTCTCAGAGTTCACTAGAAGAATTCTTAACATGAGCCAAACTGAAGAGAAAGAACATGAATTGCCACCTAAGGTATAAAAGCTGCTCTCTGTGTTCAGATGTCCTGGAGTTTCAGTGACTCTTCATGTCTATCTCTGACCTGCCCCGAGTGGTCAGCAAACGTGTACTTAATTTCACAATCAGCTGGAGCTAGGAGAGCTCGGGTTTTGATGCCACCTGATGGCATCATAAAATACAATGAGATAATAAAGTTTCTGGATAGAGCATCACCTTTTAGAGCCTGTAGTACTGTCTGAAGTCATCTATCTAGATGAATGTGATTTGTTTTGCAGCAGTACATCAATTCTTAATTATATGTTAGTGTTAAAAAAACAAAACAGGCATGAGGGATTATTTAAAAATCGTGACAGAGTTGAACAAAACTTTTTTTACTTGATTTGATTTTTGTGAACTCCAGTTTTTGCTTTTTTAAAAAAACAAAACAAAACAAAACAAAACAAAAAAAACAAAACTATCTTTCTTGTTAGTGAAGCAGAGTGAAAAAGACCATCTAGGTTTTGATTGCAGCACCAGGCTCACTGGCTATTTCACCTAAAGAACGCTGCTCAACCTTTCAAAGCAACAGCTTCTTGTCGCCTACTCTCAGATTGCTCTCCAATCCTTGAGGATAATAATACTTCCCTTGAAGGACTGATCTCAAGATTAACTGGAAACCTTAGGCATTCAAGTGATAAACAAATGTTAGTGACATTCATCGCTGTCCTTTTTCCCTTAACCTCCTCCTCCTACCTTACAGAGCAGTACCTTTTCTCCCTGGCTCTGGTCCTGCCCTGGAGGCAGACTTTCTGTGTTCCCCTTCCTGAAGGGCCCTTTATCAGTCAGGGAAACAGAGCTTGCCGGCAATTCAGCAGCAAACAATAAGATAGAAGCGACTAGTTAGCAGGCTGCTGGGAGGCCTCCAACGGCAAATGGGATCTGAGACACCTCAGAGTTTAAAAATTGCAGGAAGCAATAGTCACGCTGCAGCTTGAGGAACAAATGGAGGAGGTGGTGTTGCCAGCACTCAGGAAGCAGGGCTGCCCCGTGCAACCTGTCATCACAGAAGAGACACAGCCACTGCCAGAGATGCGGCCCCTATAACAGAGGGAGACAAATGGCTTGGCTTCTTCCACCAGCGCCTCCTGCTGGCTGAACCTACCTGGAAGCCATTTGGCCCAGTATTATATTATATTATATTATATTATATTATATTATATTATATTATATTATATTATATTATATTATATATTATATATATATTTGCCTATATTATATATATTATATTATATTTCCTTGGCAGGGAAGCTTGAGAAGTGTAGTTTATAAAGCCAACCCAGCACAGTAGACAGAGAGCAGAAGGGCAAGGTGTGGATTAGAAAATAAATAGGCAAAGGCTGCCAGCCAGCCACATGGGGAAGGTTTCTGCCTTATTTGTAGCCCCCGTTTCTACCTCTGCATCAGGATGAAACAAAACAAAACAAAAACACACACACACACAAACCCAACTCACATCAGAGAATTCTTCCCCAAATCAGCCCCCTTTGTGATACCTTTCATCAGGTGTGTTAATGCACGGTGCTGCTTACTGCACTAGCCAACTAACTCACTTGTGAATCTTCGAACCCCTGTTACCACCGAGGAGCAAAAGCTGGGACCTTAAAGGACTGGGCTGCACAGTGGGTTCGTTTTGATGGAGGGTAACAGATAGGCGCATGGGGTGCTGTAGTCCTAGGGGCCGCAGGAAGAATGCTGTGTGTCCAGGGCTGACAGAGAGTAGTGAGCAGGGACATGCAAATCATAACTAGAATGAGGTCCCCCCTCATCCCACACCCAGCAGATTGGCTATTATTCAAAACGCCCAAACAGAGCCAAACAGCAAGAACAATTGTTGGCAAAGGTATGGGTGAAGTAAAACGCTTGTGCATTGCATTGCTGGTGGGAATGTACACTACTGCAGTAGGGTGGTTCCTCAAAACAAACCAAAAAACCCATAGATTGACCATGTGATCCAGAATTCCACTTCTAGATATATATCCAAAAGAATTGAAAGCAAGGATTAGAACAGTTATTTGTACAGCAATGTCCATGGCAACATGATTCACTATAGCTCAAAGGTAAACCCAGCCTAAATATCCACTAATGAGTGGATGAATGGAAAACAAAATGTGGTACACACACACACACACACACACACACACACACACACACACACACACACACAGGGATATTAAGAAATAATGACATTCTGATACATTTACAACATAGATAAACCTTGAAAACAGGATGCTAAGTGAAATAAGCCAGGCAGAAAAAAAAAAGGACAGGTATTGTGTGATTCCACTTACGTGACATCCCTAGAGTAGTCAAATTCGTAGACATAGAAAGTAGAATAGTGGTTACCAGGGGCTGGGGGCGGGAGGCATGGAGAGTTAGTGTTTTATGGATAGAGTTTCAGTTCCGGATGATGAAAAACTTCTGGAGACAGACGGTGGTGATGATTTCACATGCAATATGAATGTACTTAATGCCACTGAAGTGTATATTTAAAATGGTTAAGATGGTAAATTTTGCTATGTATAGTTTATCATACTTCATAATTTTTCTTATTATTCATAGTAACATTAGCAATATTTTTATTGATTATTTCTCTTGTGTCGCTTTTCTTGAAAGCGTTGTCTGACATTTTCTGACAGGGTTAGTTTTCCCTCTCTGTACTGGTACTATGACTCGATGACCCCGTCTCTGCTTGGTTCACTTGTCTCTTTCCTCACTGGGTAGCAAATGCCGTAGGAAGAGGGCCTTGTCTTGTTTACATCAATGTATCCGCGTCAGTCAGTAAGTGAATAAAAGAATGCCCCAGGTTCCACTGGCTTTTCCATAGCACCATCCAAAATAACTAGTAATTATTAGTTCAGACATAACTTCAAAGCCAATAAAATGTCCGTTTAGATATTTTTGTCAAACCAGGGAAACCATGTATGTAATAGTGATGGCAGAAAAAGGAGATGACAGCATCTTTATCCACTGGCTTCCAGTCTTCTCCCCCCTAAAACATTTTCCTTCCAGATGCCAGATAACTTTCACCCATTATAAATCTGACATTGTCAATCCCCTCTTTCAGACAGTTCAAGGATTTCTTAATGCACTTAGAATTAAGATCGTATGCCACCTTCATCTCAATGCTCAACTCACATCACTTTTTCCCCACTTCTCAATATTCTAGCCAGACTGCGCTTCTGACAGTTCCTCAAATCACCTGGCCTGTGCACACAGAATTTCTTCTGCTGGATGTTCTCTCACCACTTTATGTGCTTCCTCCTCTTTACCCTCTGGCTTTAGGTTAAATGTCACTTCCTCTAAAAGGTCTTTTCTGATGTACTAGGTTAGTTTTGGATACTCTCCACAATCACGACAATTACTGTGCTGTAGGTACCTAATTACTTTAGGTACCTAATGTCTATTCTCTTGGCTAGACTATAATCTTATGAAGATAGGTATAAAGTCTGTGTGATTCACCATTGGATCTCCTTAACTAGTAGTAGCTGCTGTATGGCAAACAATAAGTGGTGATGAACAATTAAAAAAAAAAAATCTGCTGGTTTAGAAAGCAGTTGCTTGGAAATATGTCCCTAAAACTTGATAAACTTTATTTGGCGATAAAAGAGAGTGCATTTCCAAACCCAGACAGTCAACATATGTTTTGTCTCATCACTCAAATCAGGACCTTTGAGGGAATCTTTATTCATTCTTACACCTGCCTAGTTCCCTAGAGAATAGGGCCAAGTTTTCTGTCCAAGGTGATGAATCATTGAGGCCCAGTGTACACGTCATGTGAATATGAAGATGGTACAACTTTCTAACGTACCTGGAGTCTGGTAATACATTCAGTAGTACATCCACAGACCTTAATTTACCTCTCTTCTATTTTTTTTTTTCATTCTTTTTCTTTAAATTAAAGTTTATTGGAGTGACAATTGTTAGTAAAGTTACATAGATTTAGGCGTACAATTTTGAAATATATTATCTATATCTCACATTGTGTGTTCACCACTCAGTCAGTTCTCTTTCCATCACCATATATTAGACCCCGTTTACCCTCTTCTAGAGCCCCGCTCCCTCCTGCCCCCTTACCCTCTGGTAACCCCTAAACTATTGTCTATGTCTGTGAGTTTTTGTTCTTTCAGTTGTTTGTCTTGTTCTTTTGTTGTTTTTGGTTTATGTACCACATATCAGTGAAATCAAATAGTTATCTACTTTTTCTATCTGACTTATTTTGCTTAACATTATAATCTCACAAATAAAATGCCCTAAATGAACTAAATGAATGGATAAAGAAGTTGTGGTATACACATATGCACAATGGAATACTACCTGGTGGTAAGAAAAGATGAAATTTACCTTTCTTCTATTTGGATTTTCTGTAACCTTTTCCATATTCACACACACCTCTATCATCAGATGGTTAGGGCAAACCTATTAAGCTAAACTGCTTTTCAAAGTTACTTTTTCTAGCTTTAGGGGTGTGTGTGTGTGTGTGTGTGTGTGTGTGTGTGTGTGTGTGTGTGTGAAAGAGACTGAGAGATAGAGAGACAGAGAGACAGAGAGAGGGCGAGATCCTGACATAGCAAAGGTTTATTTTAATTGTTACATAGTTATACAGTTTATTTATTTTTCACTATTCTTTATACCAAAAAGATTTAAGATGGTTTCATGTTAACACTACCCACTCTGCCTCATTACCACAGACAACTGAAAAATACTGTAATGATATCTTCATGTGATCCGTTAGAATTATGGAGACACTCTAGATGATAGACTTATTTTTCTCTAAATTTTCATGTTGATGTTTGTACTTACTATTTTTTCTCAACTAGTATTTCATTCATTTAAAGCATCATATTTCGTCAGGAAGTCAAGGCTGTTTCTAATGGGATAGTTCTTCCTCCTAGATTATTCTTTCTGTTGGTACCAGAACAATCTTCCTAATTCGTACGTAATAAGTACGAGGCTACAAGGCCTTAGGGTTCCCCAACATCTGCAGGGTGAGGGCCAAATCCCTTAGCCTGGCATCTAGGTTTCTCTAGCTCTATAGTCCCAACCTCCTGCATTAATTTCTATTTTCTTTCACGTACACTGATTAAGTGTCAGCTGTATGCAAGGCTGCATGCGAGGGTGCTGCAAGGGATACTATGACAAGCATGGCCATGGTTCCAAGTAGCTTACATGTTTAAACGGGGACACAAAAGCTGGATCAACTAGATATGATCCAAGGAAGAAGAGAGAGAGATCATTTCTGATTGTGTGTGTAGGCTGATCAGAGAACTCTGTGGGGGCACATAGTATGTACTTAGTATAATGGATACATGTATGAAATATGGTATGATCTGAATTGTTCTCTAGGAGGTTAATATGACAGAAGAGATTGTAGTGGGTTCAGGCTCGAGATAAGGAAATAAAATATAATTGATCAAAGGAGATGCAGGGAGGTCTGAACCTTGGGTACAATTAGGGACTTCCAGTGAGAATAGGACACAGGCAACCGGTATTGGAGGACTTGATGGAGAAACATGAGAGTTATCTAAGAAAAGGAGAGGGTTAAAGATGCCAATACAGTTTCCAGTCTGGCATGAAGCTGCTCCCAATATCAGAGAAAGGACAATAAAGTAGGGGGTTAGAAGAAGAGCTTTGAACAACTCGACTTTGAGGACGCAGTGAGATATTCCAAAGAAGATATCCACTGGTTGTATGGGTTCGGGGGGGAGGGGAGTGTAAAAGTTTGTAGAGTAGAACTTACGTGACAAATGGGAGTCTTTGGCGTATAAGGCAGGGCTGAGCCACACCTGGGACTGAGATTGCTCCAGGAGAGAGTGTGCAAAGGCAACCCTGTGTCCTCACCTCTTGGACCCCCTGCTCCAAGCCAGCCAGCTGTGTTCCAGGGCCCACCAGGAGCTGCTGCCTCTGCTGTGCTTTCGTTGTCCACTCAACTTTGACATTTTCTTTACTTGACTGTATGCACCTTAGGTCTGTTGATTTCTCCAGACGTTTCTTTAACATCAACTACATACTTAGCTAGATGCTACATGTTACAGAAGTGGAGCCTGCATCCTCCAGGGAGGTGTCTTTAAGATCTTATCCACGCACCAGCCCACACTGACCTTTCTTTCCTCAGAATCTTTGGAGCCCCTCCTGCTACATGTCTGACATTTAGCACAATGGGTCCTGGTACTTGTATTTATCTTGTTAGAATGCCACAGTATCTCTGCATGTAGACAATGGCTTCCCTGAGAACAGACACTGTCGTCCTCTAGTTTGAGTTCCCTAAAGGCCTAACACTTTTTTTTTTTGCACCCAGTAAGTACTATTTTAAACTCTATGTGACTCTGCTTTTATTTACTAGTATTCTTCTCCCAAACCCTTGCTATCTATTGGCACCAGTTCTTACATCTTAAGTTTCTAGTGTGATGACTCAAAAGTCTAAATAAAATCATGTCTTGTTACGACTCACAAATTATAGAGACAATTTTAATAGAGACACTTCTGCTCATCTCGTCATTCAAAAGAGTGAACGTGCTTTCTACATGCTATATATACAAAGATGCTGTAAGTCCTGCAGTGAAAAATGAAGTGCTAATTAGTACTTTAGTAATTAATCACCCAACTCAGTGTATGCTGGTCAGTGTGGTGCAGTCTCTATGTTAAAATAATTTTCCTTTTGTTACAGGGAAAACACTTTCAGAGGAACCTCAATTACTTTAAAGAGTTCCATGGATTTGGGACCACGGAGTCAGAAACTTCAGAGGTTGGAGGGCAGCATATACTTGTCTACCAAAAAGTAAATGGTTCCTTTTCAAGGCCCAACTATGAGTAGCTGGTAGAACATCCAAGACACTGTTTTGAAAAAGGGTGTAATGTGAGTCTGGGGTCAATGGGAAAGTGTGATGGAAGGTGTCCGCTCCAGGAAAACATGGTAAAGTCCATGGTTGCCTTCTCGGTCCACGTCCTATCCTACTGATGAAGAAACTGAGTCTTGGAAAAGGGCCTTTTCTAAAACTGAACACTTATGGTGGACTACTCTGCATTAGACACTTTGCCATATAACATAAGCTTCCCCGACTCCTCCAGGCTGTGTTCAGAAGAAGGAGTACTACTTCAAAGGCCCTTACTATAGGGCATGTGGTACAAAGTGCATTTACATTGCTCTCTGTTTTCTCATGCACTAGAAGGAAGGAAAATGCACTCATACATTTATTTTTAGTTTACCCACTCAGCAGATAAGTTGAATGTGAATTTCTTTAACCTACCAGTCTAAATGTAGTTAGTCTTCACACATTTTGATTTTCACAAGTCTTGCATTTCCCCCCAGGAATAACTTCACTCACATTTTCAAATAAGAATGTCTCCCTCCAAGACAGACGTCCCAAACCTAGATGAGTAATACTGAGTCTTTGGAATTTCAGAATCGACAGAGGCTAACTCATGAATTTGTTCATTTTTCTTTCTCAGTTGCAAAGCATTTGGTAGACATTGAGTCTTCAGTTATCTCACACTTTCACATCCCAAGAGTGTTTTCAGTCTGGATGTTAAATAGTCTGATGCATAGTAGAACAATTCTGGCTTTACATTGAAATTTTGGATATTTTAATAGGTATGGACTAAGTATATAGCAATGTGATTAATGGAGTATCTGGAATTATCCATTCTGTCCACAAAATTTAGGTGGGTCTGTTTATTTAGATCAATGCTTGGTTATACCCAATGCAAAGAAATCTGCAGAAGGCCCAAATTTGAAGCCAGGCCCTCTGTCTCTTAGCTACTGTGTGACTTTTGGAAAATCATATTTAACGTTTATTTCTTTACCTACAGCATAGGGACCATAATGAAGCCTACCTTTTAGGGATAGTATGAAAAATTAATTAAATATTATAATGGAGATTATATCCAATGGCTTCTCATTATATCCAATGGTTATCTATTGCCATGTAACAAATAACCCTCACAACTTCATAAATTAAGACAATACCACATAATTATCTTCCATGGTTCTGTGGGCTGAGTGGGTTTTATTGGGTAATTCTTTTCTCTGCTATGTTGACTGGGGTCATCTGGGGGCTCGGTGGGTGTGGAACATCCAAGACGGCTCCCTCACATGACTTACAGTTGATATTTCTGTTAACTGGAAGCTCTGTTGGGGCTGTTGACCGATCATTGGAATTTTTCATGTACCCTCTCCGTGTGATATGACAGCTGGTTTCTGAAAGAGCGTGTTCCCAGGGATCAAAGAGAAAGGAGGCAAAATCTGCCAGTAATTTTGAGGTCTGGACTTGAAGTCATAAAATGTCCCTTCACATATCCTATTGGTCAAAGCTCTCATGTGGCCAGCCCAGATACAAGGGAGTGGGAAACAGCTCCATCTCTGCAAGGAGTCATGTGTGAATAAGGCAGGGAGAAATCTGTGGGGACACTCGTGGGTACTAACTGATTGCCTCATCACATATAGAGTAAAATCTAAAATCGTCACCATAGCTTGTTAAGGTCAGTCCTCATCTCCCATCACTTCCACCCTTTCTTCTAGTTTCTCTTCTCTCCAGCCACACTGATCATCTTGCTCTTTTTAAAATATGCAAATCTTGCTCCCACTTTAGGGCCCTAGTGTTTATTGTTCCTTCTTCCTGGAATGCTCTTACCCTAAATTTTAACCGACCTCACTGACCTCAAACAACACGTACTCAAACAACACCTCTCAGAGTTCTCCACAACTAGCTCATTAAAAAATGTCACACTTACCTCTCTTCTGTAATAATATTTTAGTTTTTTTCATGTTCTTTTACTTTCTTCAAAGAGATGCTGGGACTTTCATTTTCTTCCCTTATCACTCATTATTGGACATTCTATTTCTTTTTCCTTACTGTCTTTCCTACTAGAAATAAGCCACGTGAGGCAGGGAGATCCTAAACATAGAGATCTGCGTGTGTTTGTGTGTGAGTGTGTGTGTGTGTGTGTGTGTGTAGACATACATATATACACATACACACAGGAATAAATGGAATGAACACAAAAAGCCTCTGTAAATTGTGTATTGTTATTATTATTAGATAAAGATACAATTCACTCTCTTTCTCTAGTTGATTTATTCTTATTATTCATTAAAACCATTTACTGAATGCGTGCAATTTGTAAGACTGTGCTAATAACTAATTGCTTGAAGAATTAATGTGGATTCATTGCACTTATATCTTGTTTATTAGATCACATTATAAATGACAAGGTCTGGGTTACATTCTCACAGAAAGTTTTTGCTTCACTGTACTCCACAGGTTAGTCTTTTAAACCCCACATTTCAACCTTGCAATTACATGCCCCAAATCACAACTTTGCAATAAAATGCCCAGGTATAGTTGTGGCTATATAAATTATCCTGGACTGGGGGAGATAGCACTACCATTTATTGAATGTTCACTATACCCCGTGTGTCTTCTATAGTCCTTCTCATCATGCCAGCAAGACAGCCCTTTGAAGCAGAACTTATAACCCCCAGTTCATAGATAAGAAAAATGAGGTTCAGAATTCCATGATTCCCCCATTTCTCTAGTGCCTAGCATAGTATCTGGTGCAGAGGTGCTCAATAAATTATTTGTTAAATACTGAACAAAAGACAAGTTAACTAAATTGTTTTCTAAAATATCACCTAGAAGGTAACAGACCCGAATCTGAACCCAGGTTGATGGGCTCCAAAGCCCAAATCATTTCTGCCAGGGCAGAGCCAGTCCTAGTAGGGACAGTATCATCAGTGTCAAGACTGAAAATTAAAGAAGAGGAGAAATCTTAGAAGTGAGAGTTACAGATCCATTTTGAAAGTGGGATTGAGGCAGGGAATAGGCAATTACTCTGACGGTATTGGTTTGATGTGCAATGTCTGTTTAACATTGTGTGCAAAATAAAGCTTTCCCTCTGACGTTTTTTGGTTCTTGAGTCTCCTAGAAAATGCTGGGTGATCTACATCCTTTGAATATCAATGAAGTGAATTAGCTCCAGAAATGCTCTATTGTGTCTCAACTTCAGGAATCAACATGACTCATTAGACTCTTTTTGATTAGAAATGTTAAAGTGGGTTTTCTTTTTATTCACTTTAATTAAATAAAGTTGACAGGCCTTTTGGAGTCCCAATTGGCCAAGGCTCCCAAAAGTTTGAAATGAGAGGAAAGTGGTTCCCTCTTTTAAATAAACCTTGCTGGGCTTTATCAGTTCATAAGGACCCCAGATGCAATCACTAAGTTTTAAGACAAATGGTGTCCAAAGGTTTTACTCTTGGGAGAAAAGGTAGAAAGAAGAAAAAAATTATATATATATATATATATATATATATATATATATATATATATATATATATATATATATAGAGAGAGAGAGAGAGAGAGAGAGAGAGAGAGCTCCAAGCTAAATTGGACTACAAAATTTCATTTAATACAGTCTTCTGCCTTCAGACATTATCGTCCATATGTGTATATATATATATGAAATATAGATATACAAGAAATATATATACTGGGGGTGACAAAAAATGTATACATTTTAAGAGACATTATCTATGTATTACTTTTCGAAGTTGAATTGAATTCTGGTAGCAATGTGGAGTGTGGTGTTCACTCAAAAGATGGCATTAATCAAATGAATGCTGGTGTCATTCATTGTATTACAATTTTAATAATAAAGTTTTTTCTTTCTTAAAATGTGTATACATTTTTTGGCACCGTGTGTGTGTGTGTGTGTGTGTGTGTATGATATATATATATATATATATGTGATTTCCCTGTATGATTACAGTTGAATGGGTATGTAGATTACATGTGAATTTAGGATGGTTTACTGAGTGTCTCAATACTGTGTGAATGGTAAGCACAGTTTTAATACTCTACCACCCAGCTGAGACACCAAAAGACTACAGTGACTCCAGGGCAATTACTTTTTCTATCTCGATGGATTGATGCACCGCCATAGAAACCCTGCACGGGATCATAGCTGAGAACCTTATCATCCAAGCTGCACGGAGCCAAGAAGTCATATACTTTGATTTCTGTCTTTTATTTTCAGTGTCGCATAAAAGCATTCCAACTTTAAGTTGTACCATTTTTTGTTCAGTTTATAGCCACATAAATAGATTCTGAGGGTGCAAGCAGCAGGGGCAGGATATAAAGACCTGGAACAGGACAGTTTTGAGATATGCAGGAAAATGGAAGGAACTTGTCTTCTCCTTGTACTTCCTCCTGCATGAAAACTGTAGCCAGAGGTGCCTGGACATACAACACAGCTTCTGTTGTCACAGTAAAGCCCACCATGAGCAGACTGAAGGGATTGAAAGATTAGTACAAGCTCCATCATTTGAAACGTTGCTAGCATATAATAAGTGGGTTGATTTATATAACAACAAAAACAGAAGCTCCCAAAGTGTGGACTGAGAGGAAGCAATCAGTAAATTTTTAGACAAATGGGAACCAACAGTTTTTCTCCTGGGAGAAAAGGTAGAGAGACAGAAAAAAGATAGCATCTTTCTTTTCTGTTAGCAGTGAAGGGTAGAGAGTTCCAAGCGAAATTGGACAGTTAATATAGTCTCCTGCCTTCAGGCATTATTATCCCCATTTTATAGATGACCTACTTACCAAAGAGGGTAGAAGGAATGTTCTCATTGTCACAAAAAACTAATCGATTAAAATATATTAAGCACCTGGACTTGGTATGGTGTTAACCACTATGGAAACAAAAGTAAATAAGACACAGCTACTGCCCCTTAGAACTACTGTCACCAGTCACTGTGCCACCTGGGATATTCAGTCCATCAGTTAACAGTATTTATTCAATTCCTACTTTGTGCTAAGGAAGTAGATGAAATCACTTCCCTTCTCTAGGGCTCTGTTTCCTCATTCCTCTTACTCTCAAAGTCTAGTCCTATAAAAGAGCAGTAGGCAAGGAGAGAATAAACTGAGGGAGGGAAGTCACTTCTCAATCACAACATTTAACCACCTAGAACATATCCAGTACAAAAGGGGATTGGTGGAAAGAAATACAGAGATAGCTAAGCTTTGCTTTTTCTGTGGAAAACTAGACCTTGGATTATATAGACTCTGGAGGACATCCCTGTGGTTATCTGATTTTATGGAAGCTATTTTATAATTGCTTATACATACACACAAACACACTCGTGATTCATTTATAATGTGATGTCTGGAAAGTGTGGTGTGTTCAGATGCCTCTCTTAATCATCCAGCTGGAATTTTCTAGATTTAATCCATAGGGATCTCCCTTTTAAAGTTTTGGTCTATAGGGTTATACCTCTCCTTTTCTGAACTCCTTGCAGTAAACTTTCTCAAAAATATATACAAACATTTTTAGGTTTGAGAATATAAACTTCCACGATTTTTAAAAAACGTGGCCAGTCTGTCATGACTCTTACTGATGATGTGCCCATCGAGGGTATCAAAGAACCCCCTTCCAAAAGGACTAGGTGGGATCCATTTCTTTCTAAGTGCTAGATATTAATGCATAAAAATAATTACACAGTGTGATCCAGAGCGAGTGTAATTTATAACTGTATAACAAGAGACACAATTAACACTAGGCTTGGGAACTGTTATTATACTGAGCGTTTGTTATGAAAGGATCATTATTTTTAAAAAAAAGTGTAGAAGAGAAGACTTAATATGCCAGTTGGTTTCTGTAGACAAGCTAAATGGCTTAATTATCACCAGGAGGAATCAGGTGTTGAAACTGCAGTACAAATTGCCTAGGATTGAACTTTGTGTGGAGATGGGTGTCACCAGAGAAAGGAGGGTGGAAAAAGGGGGAGTTTATGGACATCCTGACAGGTCCTTTTCCTGTTTAATCTCATTGAATTTGCACAAGAACTTCATTTGCGGTTGATGGAAACAAGGAGCAAAAGGTATTCTGAGACACTAGTGAAAAAGTCATTGGGTCTGTGAAACAAGGGGCTCTTAGGGCTCCCCTGCAGCTGTATTTGGTGGTGGGCAGGACTAAGGAGGCCCTGTGAGAACCAGTCATGCCTTCCCCCAAGCTCTGCTGCTCCATTTAGAGCCATTTCTCACTCTCACCTTTCACAGCCCACTTGGCATTCTTTACCATCTTCATGTATTTCCAGACGGCTCTCTGCCTTGAATTCCCTGCCCTGTCTGTTTTGTTACTTTAAATCCTGCAGAATTCTAGCCCACTGTGGGGTTCTGTATCATTTTTAGTCAACCAGGGCTTGGTTCCCTGTACTTAATTACTCGAATGGTTTTCTCACGTCAGCTCTTCCTCTTTCATTTAGATATGTAAGCCTTTTGGTATCAACTGATTCAGGGAGAGGGGAAATGCATCAGTTAGGATGAGTCTCAGTCCTGAGTGAAGAAAACTCAAGTGGTGTTGACATACATAAAGAGACATTTGCTTCTCTTGCATTTAAACACACAGTCTAGGACTTCCACAATTTTGGGAGACCCAGGTTCTTTCTATTTTGTTGCTCTGCCATTCTCAATATATGGCTTATATGTTAGTGTTGTGAAAAGTTGGCATAAATGAAGCCATTTTAAAATGGAGTCAGATCAGCCATTCCACAGGAACTGCATTGCCCATCTTACTCCTTGAACCTTTGGAATGCTTGAAGTAGGAAACATATCCTTTGGACTGGGCCAGATCAGCACTGTCTTCCAAACGGCTGTTTTTAAAACTAATAGGAAAAGCAGAACTGAGTACAGGACTGAAAATTAAGGAAATTCTTTAGAATTACCACTACCATGGATAGATAAAGAAAAACTTAGCTGTTTTGACCTATAGAAATTTATTCCTTGACTTGGTAGCATGAATAGAAATTCCTTCCTTCTAGTCATGTAATTATTTCACATCCCTTTCTTAGCAACACCCCTTTTGCCTTGACCTCATAAACACTTTTGGGGTTTATGTCTGAATCAGTGCTCCCAAAATAGCTATTCTATGATTTCAAATGTACACTTATTGCCTCTCACTCTGGCTTTTTCTTTTTAGGTTAACAGTTTCAAAATTCCAATTTATTTTACCAGCTTACCCAAATAATACCTAACATTTATAGAATAACTTTCATGGTCCAATGTCTTAGCCTGTTTCCTGAACCCACTCCCTACACCTCTAAGTGGAACCCAAGATAAAAACTTGCACACAGGTAGTTTACTTGCGAATGTAATGGTAAGGAGCCAGGAGTGAGGGACACGAGGGAATGTAATGGGGAAGAGGTACAGTAAAACAAATACAATTTTGAGTTACATACATTGGCCACTTGTATTTAATCCCTTGGGACATTCCAAGCAGCTGTTAAAAGGTAATTTTGCAAGTAAGATAAAATCATGATTCTCATACAGACATAAAAAAATAAACATATGGTAAATATTTAGGTCATAATCCACGAGGGAGTTGAACAGATATTTTATTCACTTCAAAAGAGGGTCCAAAGGAAAGCTACATTTACAGATCTGCTTTTGCCACCATGGAAAGAGAGTCTTTTGGACAGGACAGAATTTGCTTGTTATCGTCAAGAATCATTTTGCATTGCTCTCAGTCATCTATAATGGAGAGCATCAGGAAATAGCTTCTATAGAATCGGATAACCCAGGTGGCGCCCTCCAGGGTCTAGACAATCTGGGATTTAGCCTTCCAGCGAAGTACATGTTTTCCCCTTTAGATCCTTAAGGAAATACTCAGGACTCTCCTCCCCTCTGTCAAGGGTAACCCCTTAACTCCAGGTAACACATGTGTGTGCACCCCACAAAGAAAGTTTCATTTGATATGAACCCCAAAAAGGAATTTATCTGTTCAGATGGACTCTCCATGGTAAACCTAAGGCCCAAATTTTCTAAATAATAAGAGTCTGGTGACAATTTGCTGACAGGGGCTCCTCACGTACTCTGTACACTGGGAAGAACCTCAGACTGAACTCTCAGTGAACCACTGCATGAAAATCCTGGTTTCAACTTTCTACCAATGGATGGAGACTTGCCCCATCCAATCAGAACTACTCAATTTGGATGCCTCATTTACATAGAATAGGCCTAATTGAGAACCTGGGTAAAAACTTTCGCTATAAAAGGTGGCCTTCCCTTTTAGGATGCTACCAGAATCTGTGTCTCCTGGGCTGCAGCTCCTTTTGTGAAATAAATGCTTATTATTCTTTATTACAGTCTAAAATTAATTTTGGTTTACATGTGGGTACCAGTCACTCTTCTGCATTTGTTTACACCAGTGACAGTGAGGGCTGGGAAGCTGTGAGCTCTAGGCTGCATTTCTGAAAAGCTGATCCCAGCCTCAATGGATCTGTTTGTCCCAGCAGTGACTGAAATACAAAGTGGGCTGAGATGATTTTCATTGGTGCACTTTACATGTGCTTTATCCAAATAACCCTACTAGGTAGATGGAAAACCTGAGGCTCAGAGGGGTTGAATTCAGTTGGTCAAGGTCACACAGCTAAGTCAGTAGGTGATTCAGATTTCAAATCCATGCACTCTGTCTACCCAGCCACCATTCTTAATTCTTACATTCTGCTTGCTAGATACTTTTTATTTGAGACCAGATCTAAACTTGAACATTGCTTAGGGTAGAATTTAGGTGCCAAATGCTGATGAACGCATGAGGAGAATATCTGGATTTATCTGAAACAAAGAATAAAAATCCCCAATGGCATAATAACATCAATGGCTCAGCTAGGGCATGAAATTATCATTTTTTTTTTTTTTGGTTTAATGTCATTGGTATTACCTGATCTCAGAATCTCAGAACCCTGCAGGCATTACCTCCCCTCCCCTCAACACCACACACACACACACACACACACACACACACACACACACACTTGGCCTTTACTGAAACAGCTGTAATGTTTTCTCCTCTTTTCTTCAAAGATGAAATGTATTGTTGAAGTGTGTATGGAGTCCTTTGGAAAAGGAGAAAATTGCCTTACACAAAATTACTTTTCAAAGTATATTTTCAAATATAGTAAGATTTAGTGAAAAGGAAACGTGAAAGCAACTTGCCCCCCACTGTCACCAGCTGTACAAATTATTGTCCCCAATTTGTGTGCATTCGAGCTGGGATGAAGGCATGGGTGCTCGAGACCACTGCATTCTTAATCGCAGCTCTCTGGGGATTGACAGTCTGGGCCAGGGGACACATTTAAGCCTGATTAGTTATTTCTATGGTGTACCTTTCAGGAAGATTACATATATTTATGTTCCTTTACTTGTGACTTCTCTTCCCTCTGGTCACATTTCTTTGTCAAAAAATCCTTTTCATGGCCCAGTGGAAAAGCCTCACGTGTGTGCCCTCAGTCAGGTTACTTTGACAGGAAGAAATCCAGCAACACGTGTGAGAGCCCCTCACGTCTGCTCTGGTTTACGTAAATACTAGTGACTTTAGAATTTATCTGGAAGAAGAAAAGTGTCGCCCTGGAGTGTAGTAGCAGGAAGAATTTGCAGAATTTAGGGATGTTTTCTACATTTTTCTCATTCCTTCTACAGGCTCTGTGACCTTGGACAGGTGGCTGAGACTAGAATCTCCACGGGTTACAAACATTAAGCAGAGTTAATAATCCCCACTGCACACTAAAAGGCTCGGAAAGAACAGAGTGAGGCGAATGCGTTGGGAAGTGCCTTGTAAACTGTTAAGTGCTACACTACCTAAGATTCAGCAATTGCTAGCATTTTCCCCTCTGATCTTCAGTAAAGGAAAAGCTGAGGGTGTGAATTTCCGTTGTAACTCCGCCAAGGCCGTGATATGGAGATAGGCTGGAGTCATCAGCGGTGTACTGACATTATCCACAGCTAAATCTGGAGGAAAGGAGAGGAACTATGTCTCACTGCTTGTCTTTGGGGACTAGCACATGATAATAAAGTCATGTGGTTATTTGCCAGTGGCCAGGTTCCATGCTAACTATTTTCTGTGCCTTCCTCATATGCGTAGTCTGACCGTCGGCATGAGCCAAAGAGGAGATGGATGGAATAACGAGGAATTAGGAAGCAGACCGTGGTGAGTGAGGAGAACACAGAACTGCTTTCATTCAGCTAACATTTGTGGAGGCCCTACTGGGTGCCACACAATATGCTGAGTAAACATATATCTGGTGCTTGTTATTGAGTCTACGGCGTGATTGCATATGGCAATGCAAAGAGAGGCAACTGGGAGACTAAATGGTAGGTAAACCCTGGAAGTGGCATATGCTTCCTACCCTCGGTTGGGGCGCCCTGGCCTTAGCTTTGCAAATCAAAACCAGGCCAAGGGCTTGGAGCTGCTTAGATTGATCCTCAGAGGTCACTAAAAGCTGCTCAGTGTGTGTTCCCACTTTCCATCTGTCCTCTAATCACAACCCCTGTGCTCCTTTTAGTCATAGCAAGTCCCATGTCAAAGGCGTGGGAGCAGACATGACCCACCTCTGCCAGCTCCTTTTTAAATACCATTTTCCAAAGGCTCCTCTCCAAACTTAGAAGGAACCCGGAGCTGCTGGCTAGGGCTCAAGCTCACAACAGCAGCCACTCACAGATGTCATGTGGTTTGCACTAATTAGACCCGCCAAAGCCATTACCAAGGAGAGCCAGAGTGCTTAGGCAGTTAGTGATGAATTGGCCAGTGTCCACCATCTACAGATGGCCTCTGCAAGTCTGCCACATTCTCAGAGAAATGACACACGGAAGCAATGTCGCTGTCCCATAAGGGCAGGCACAAAGTGAATATTCCAGACATGCAGTGGGAAGATAAGATAATACGAATGGCCCTAATTATAAATATACATAGTATTTATTGAACATCAGCTATGTGACAGGCTTGGGGCTAGACATTCCACGTTATTGGTACAAACCTCACATCACCACTGCAGAGTAGGTGCTAAGATTATCTTCATTTTACTTGAGAAAAAGCAAGGCTTTGAGAGGTTGTCCGAGGCTACCCAACAAGAGTTTTAAAGCTGGGGTTCACATTCGGAACTGTCTGGCTGCGAAGTACATTCTGGAATCACATAGACCATTTTGTGATAACACAGTAGGAAGAGCTTCCTTAAATGTATCACTTCCCCAGCTTAGATTATGCCCCTTTCATATGTAATCTTACAGCACATATTACATCTTTAATTTGTATCCATAATTGTCACATGCCCAATGGCTATGTCCCCCATTATATTAAGTTCAGTGAAGGTAAGACTTTGTTATTTTCTTCTTCACACTATCCACAGCTCTTTGCATTATGCCTGGCATATTAAAAGTGGTCAACTGCTACTTGTTTAGTGAATTAATGAAAGCAAACAATCAGGCAAGAAAAAGGGAGTGAAAGAAGGAACTCAGAGAGTAGGGAACGGTCATTGGGTTTTACGTTTACATATTTATAGCAGTGCTGTGTTGATACGAATAAATTAGTTCTTTGGGGAGAGAAAGCACCCTGATTTGTGGCATTTATCAGTTTCCATGGTGTACGTACTCCCTCCATGACCAATTTCCAGCTACCAACATGATGTCACTGAATGCAGAGTTGGGAAGAGAGGCACAGTACGGGCGCTTGTCAAATCCGGCAGGACTTTCTCAATTTATTTGGCGTCTAGAGAAAGTTGATCTCCTCCCTGATCTTCATCATTCTCTCCATCTGTAGAATGAAGAGTTTGGATTCGTGGTTTCTACATTCTCTGTCAGCTCTGATACCCTATGAACCTACATATACTGTCTTTCATCATTTGGTCCACCCTCTAGTTTGGGGTGATGAGGGTGAAGAGGAGGGCAGAAAATGGAGAACTAAATCCCAAGACTATAAGGTGAAGGGCTCAGACCAATAGGTAGTTAAAGCACATTGGCACGTTGCTTCACTTTCTCAGAAATACCTCCCAGTGCTTGCAAAATAGGTCACTTTTCCCATGCAATTGAAGGAATCAATCCATTTGCTTTTCAAGTAAAATATAATTATACAGGTATTCCATGCTTTTCAGAAGTTTGCTTTACGCTGCTTCTCTTTTACGGAAGACCTACAGTAATATCAGTTTTTGCTAACTGAAAGAAATCCGAAGAGGATTTTTGCTTTTACAAAAAAAAGACAAAAAGCAAAAATAGTGTTCTGCACTTGTTTTATAGAGCGGCAACACCCCCCCCCCCCCGGAGTGGTCCTGCCAAGCTTTTTCCAGGAACCATACTCAGCAGCTCAGCATCGAGCTGCCATAGCTTTGAACTCTCTGTGAGCATCTTTGCTTTATCTCCATATATTTTGTGTATTTGTTAGCAAGATGAGTTCTAAGATAATTGCGTCTTTGCTTTACGCCACTTAGACTTGTAAAAGTTTTCATAGGCACACTCTGCTTTTGAATAGCGAGGGAAACGTGTATCACACCAATTTCAAAAGTCAAGCAGTAGTGGATTTTGGAAAGCTAGTTTTTAGCATTAAAAAACAGCTAAAGAGAAAGCACCCTGTTCCGTGTGTGGGAGAGGTGTAGAGAGACTTACAGGTTCTGTTTGAGAAAGACAAATGAATGCAATGAGAGCATGGTAACATCCTTATTTTATGCCCTGCTGCTTCCTTGACTATCCCCTCCTTTCTTTCACCATTTATTTTATGATACTCAGACTCTCAATCCCAAGGTAAATGTAAGATGGCACAGGATATTCCAGGGAGAACAGGAAACTGTTATTTTGGCTGTAACTTGTGAGAGCTCTATTTCTGCCTCTGCAGTATTTTCAATGGGTCGTCACCTGGCCTTCACGTCTCAGTAGCACAGGGTTGCTAAGTCGCTAGTTTGAGTGTTAATTCTATAGAAAACTGAAAAACACAGACTTGTATAAACAGAAAGTTCTTTCAATAAAGTGACCATAATTTGGCTAGTTTAACGTAGCCTATTTGAAGAGCTTTAGTGATTTAGAGACAAAGAATAAGTGGTACGTGTTTGCCTTCTTCTGGGGCTCATGGATCATTGCAGAATACTGGCACTCAGGCACACAGTCGGCTAATTAGATCTTCTGCCTTGAAATTTCTCTCCACCCCTTAGTCAATATGTATAATGCATTCATTTCAAATTCAGATGCAGAAAACATTTGTCAAACCACCAGCATTTGCCAAGTATGTTAGAAGAGTGGGGAGAGAACAGAGATGAGGAAAACATAGGTCCTTCCTTCCAGGAGCTCTCAGTATGTCATCAGAGGACAGAGTCGTCACATATTAGTCACGAAGGAATATAATATGAATGGAAGCAGATATATGTGGGCGAAACACAGGACTTTGGGGTGTATAGTAGGGAGAGAAGGCTCTGGAGTCAGATCAAGTATATTTACCAGCCATGTGACCTTAAAGAAGTTATTTCACCACGTAAGCTTCACTTTTCCTATATCTAATCAGACCTATCTATCAAGTTGTTTTGAGGACCAGATGAGACAATGCATGTGGAACACTCAGCACGGTCTCTGACATAGATGAACACTTGATAAATACCAGCTATTATTAGTGATTTGCCCTGGGAGCAGCATTTGCACTGAGATAAATGGGAGTGGTCATGAATAGCAGTGGGGTAGGGAAAAGCATCACAGGCAGTGACAGAGACATACAAGTGTGAAAGACCACAGTATATTTTGGTGATATCTAATAGACCGAATGAATCCCAAAACTATTGAGGCATGGGAAAGAGTGGAGTTTGAGGAAGAAAAATGGAATAAGCATCTAAAGGACCGGTAGACCTGATAATGAGGGTGATCACCCTCAACGTGAGGGCAAATGAGACCCGCTGGCATTTTTAAGGCAGTGGTCAAATCTTTGAATTAGAGTTTGCTCAGGAAATACTATGAATTGGAGAGAAGACTTTCAAGGCAGGGAGACCTCTTAAGGAGTTTTTGTCTAGAGATGCGTATTAGGAAACCACTGGTGTTGGGCAGTAGTTGACACCACGGGGGCAGGGAAGGACTCCCGGAAATAAAAGTAACATGAGAATCAATGGTGAAGCCTTAGGCAATCTCACATTTCAGGGGTGGCAGAGACACAAGTACTGATGTAAGAGATAATTGGGCAGCCAGCACAGAAGTAGGCGCAGAAAGAGAGATTGGCTTCATGACAACAAGGAAAAAGGACATCTCTGGGAGAACAGGGTGCATTAGCAACATCAAACACCACTGAGGTGCCAAGAAGGCTGAGACTTGAAAAGAAGCCAGGAGTTGAAGCAATTAGTTCATTGCTCTAATTAAAGCAGTTTGAGAGGAAACTCAGGTTGCAGATGAAAAATAAAAAGGGGTAAGGAAATAAAGTAGCGATTGTATACAACTCTTTAAGGAATTGGGAGGTAACGGATGAAAAGACAAAGGTAATAATAATTCAGGAGGTAACGGGTGAAGAGACAAAGGGCAGGGGAAATCAAAAGATAAGTGACTTAAAAAGATTGAGATGTTCCAACTGTTTTGAAGGGGAAGGGCTTGGTTTAAAAAGAGGAATTGCAAAGACAGAGAGAGACAAGAAGACCACAGAGCCTAGAGAAAAGCAGATCAAAACCTGCAAGAGGAGAAAGTGGTCTTCGATGGGGCAGGATACCCTGTTCCCCTGGGATAGGAGGGAACAAAATAAGAATGAGTAAGAAGATAGCTAACATTGGAGGTGGTGGCACAATGGCCTGCATTTTCTCTGTGGAACAGGTGAAGTTGTCTTGTGAGGGCAGTGGAGGTAGAGCCTGGATACTTGACTGGATTAGTAAACTCTGGAGCAGCTCCATGGGCAATGAGAAAGAATGTGAAGCAAAATCAAGCAGACTTGGAAGCATCACTCGGAGGTGAAAACATGATGTGGCAAAGAGGGCGTGGTGGTGATTTTATTCCAGCACTTGTGGGAGTCCTGGGAGCAGTTGTAGAGCAAATGCGTATGTAGGACGGATTCTGGGTTGGGACTGGTGGAGAGCATACAGGAGAAGGGCCATGGGGAAAGGGAGAAGGAAAGGGGGACCGCCACAGGATTCTTATTGATACGGCCATTAGTGGGGACTAGGCTAGCAGGGGAGGAAGGAGGGCTGGGGTGGGGCTCGGAGGCTGGTTATAGCAGGGTGACAGGGAACAGCTGCCACCTTCCCATCATTATCTCAGGACACCTCCATACTATCTGTGTGTATCTTTCCATTAGCAGTGGACATAGTGAATGAGCAAAATAACCAACAGTGAAAAATAGCACTCCAGAGCATTCTGTGTCAGTGGAGGAGACAGTGTTTATTCATTGGGCAGCTGTTAGTGTGACCATTGGGACGACTAGAGCCTTCTAGGGTGACACAGAGCTTCTATGAGAATGGAGCAAGTTCTGCATTCACTCATCTTCTAATTTGATTTCAAGTAGTTCTGAAGGGGTCATATCTTTTTATTTTCCTCTTCACTTCTTCCCAACATTAGGAGACTATCCATAAATTCAATGCAAGCAAATATTCCAGTTAGGTGCCTAACTCATGGTCAAAGGAGGAAATTATCTAAGTAACTTGGAAAGCGCCCGGGAAGCTAATTGACTCATGCATATCTTACAAATGATCTCAGAAATTCCTTCAGGAGTAAATTTCAACCGGAGGTTAGATAGTGTCCTCTCACTGTTGGAAACAGAGTACGCCTGCGTGAAGTTACATTACCATGTCTTAGTGTGAATGAGTTCATCAGATAACTTGTAGAAGCTAAGGATTATAGACTTTAAATTCTTTGACTGACTCTATTAAAACATAATTGTATTTGATAGGGAGACTTGAGAATAATCTCACTAACAAAATACTCAAGGGCTGTTGAACTTGCCCTTTTTGGCAAGAGAAGGAGAAGTCCTATAAGTAAACTGCCCGGGTGGAGTAAAAGCCTTAACTGAAGTTTCAATCTATATATGCTTTGTTTTTCTCTTTAATATTTACTGTTTAATTAAAACGTTTTTGTGCAATCTCCACGGAGTATAACCTCGGAGACTACCACTAGGCGGTTATCCACAAAACTTTTTAAAAAAGAATATTTACTGAAAGATGCATTTGTTCATATAAACTATGAAATGCAATTGTTTTGGAAGGTTCAGTTTGCTCTCTGAGACTATAAATGAACTTGCATTTTTGTGGCAATTAACCTACCACTCAGAATAAACTCAACAAGCTGTACTGATTGACCCACCACTGTATATATTGGTTGCATTTTGCGCTAAGGTGACATTTTTGTCTCTCTCACTCCTCTTGGGAATGGAAAGATCCGGGGAATCAGAGTGCTGCCCAGAAAGGACTCAGGTGTTGGAAACACAGATAGGAGTACGGACCTCCCTCTGTGTATTACCTGAGGTCTGGGAAGCAAAGCTCTTGGGGGCGAGTACTGAATTGTCACGTACCTTTGAACACTCTTCTTCCTAAAACGTCATCAATGGGGAGATAGGGTGGGATAGTATAAAGTCTAACCTCCTCACCATGGTCACAAAGGCTATTCATGATCTTGCCCCTGCGTAGCGCTGCCGTCTCCCTCATCCATAACGTTGAACCATACGGATCCTTCTCCAGCTCCTCATATAACTCGCATTTTCCTACCTCAGGATCTTTGCACATGCTCTTTCCCCTCCTCCCTTAATTTTCAGCTCAGGTGCCACCTCTTCAGAGCTGCTTTCCCTGACCTACCTATCGGCCTACAGCAGGTCCATCGCTGTTATTTTTATCCCACCAAAACCTTGTGTGACAGCTCCATGGCGCTTGTTGCAAATTGGGATTATTTTATGTGTTTGTTAACATAATGGTAGGAATCATACTTATTTTTTTTTTCTTTCACCCTTATTATTTCCAACACAGAGCATGGCCCACTGTAGGCAGTCACGAAGCTTCCGTGAAATGAAATAATAGGAAGAACAATAACCTTTTATTGAACTATTTATTTCTCAGTTCTAAGCAACTTGTTAAATACGACACATGTAGTGAGTGAGGTCAGACAATTCTGTTAACAACTCCTCAGAGAAGGTTATTTATTTCTACTATATAGATTAGTAGAGAGATTAAGTTATTCATGCAATGACTTTTAAGTGGCTAAACTGCAGTTTAAATTCTGATGGTTGTGACATAAATCTGTGCTATCAGCCATGGCATTTTATTTCTATTGCCATTTTTTTTTAAGAGTAGCAGATTGAGGGTCCAAATTCAAATTGTCCAGAATTCCTTTTAAACACATGATACTCGGCCAAGTTTTTAAAACCCTGCAATTAGTTTTCTAACTTTCCCAATTCTGCACCTCATTTTTGAGGCCTTGAGCTGGTCTCAGTACTCAGGTAAATTATTTGGGACGTTTTCCGAGGCATTTTCTTCCCCTCTGATTCAGATCACATTTCTCTGTGGCCTCCATTAAAGAGGTGCTGAGATGCAAACAATTACTGCGTGTTTTAATCGGTCTTTAATATGTGTTTTAATAGGTCTTTCAACTGCACGAAAGATGTGCAGAATTCTGAGAAAACAGAATCCCAACCTCTGCAAAAGCTAGTCAAAATGGTATTTCATCAGCCTGGATTTCAGTTCCTCCCCAAGAACTCTAAATCCCTGGAGCTGTTTTAATCTTGGCTCATTAAAAGTTAATATAATTTGGATTGGTGCTATCCGTTTTGTGTCTGGACACCTCATTTACCCAGCTCAGGCTGGGTTCTGTGCACCCAACCTACATGAAAAGTGTGTGTATCCACCTTACCTTCAATCAAGTTACAAACCTAGGTGGGAGTAATCGATAGCTGATCGTTGATAAATGGTAATCATTACAAAGAATACAGATTCAAATGTCAGCCACAGAATGGATGCCAGCTGTTTTTTGTTGGGTAATTTAGGTCTGTCAGGAGGTAACAAAGAGAGATCACTGTGCTGCAGTGCTTACCCAGCCCCAGGGAGGAGTGTTAAACATTAATACACGCGCTGTGAAAGTATCAGAAACTTGAGGGCCAGGCAAGCTTTGTAAATGGGGGAGCTTTGCAAGGGGGAAACTTAATCAGCCCTCAAATTCTTAAGCATGTGCTGCAAAGGGCTAGTAATGTCCAGAATCCCCGTCTTAACAGTTAGATTCATCATGTCTGACTCCCACAATACTAAAACTGGGTAGAATTGTGATCTGGAGAATGGTTACCTCTATGAGGTGGGTTGAATGGAGTTAGGAGAAAAAGGGAATAAGCAAAGCAGTATTTTTAGATTCAGGGCTGATCTATTTATACTGCAAATAGCTTCCTGAGTGGTTACCACCATTTCCTTTGGGACCCCTGGTAATTTAATTTATTCATCTATTTTTCTCATTTGCTTATTTACTCATTCATACAAATAATCCACTGAGCTCCTACTATATGCAGACATTTGCTGTAATAGAAATGCAAAAATATATAAAAGACTAAAATGTAGACTTTGCCTCTAGAGTAGTTATATTCTATGAAGGTGAAAGACAGATATCAATATAATAGATATTAAAATACAATATGATAACATCTATGGTATAAGTTCATGGAGTTATGAGACCATAAATCTGAGAGTATGTTTGGTGAGTGATAAAGGGGTGGAAGAAAGTGTTTTTTTGAAGAGCTTTTTGATGTTGATATTGAATGATGAAACCTTCATCATTCACCGGATAGAAAAGATAGATGGCAGTTTAGGAAGAGAGAACAACAGTAAAGTCTGTCTGGATAAAGCAAGTAGATCCATTTGCTTAAAAACAAAAAGGTATGTTAATTGATACAGTGGGAATTGAAATTGGAATAAACAAGGGAATAGTACCATGCTGAGAAATGTTATTTTTTGGACTTGTGCCCAATGGCTCTTGCAGATTTCTAAGAAAGGGAGTCATCCACATGTTTCCACATTTTATATAGAGCCCTTTCTAGATGTCTATGGTGAATGCATGAGTGAGTGGAAATATTTAAGTCTGTGAAGCTAGGACTTTTGTCATTGTCTAGGAAAGAGATGTTGTGGGAATGACAGGGAAGGGCCATGTTGGAGTTAGATTCACTGAGATGGAGAACACAGAGGAAAAACACATATAAGGAAGTACAAAAGGTGTTTAGAAAAAGAACATGTTGAGTTTGAAAGTGCTCTAGGAATTTCTGGTGAGGATGCAAGAAAAAATTGAAGGTATGAGGTTAGAGCTTAGTAGTGATGTCAGGAAGGAAGATGATGGATATTCTGATCACTGATACAATTACAGCGATGAGGAATCATGGGTAGGTGAAAAGAGATCTCAGTGTAAACGCATGGTGGTGAATGTTCACATCTGCTGGGAAGAGCAAAGGAGACGGCAATGCAGGAGCTCCATGACAATGGTCAGAAATGTCAGAGGGCAACTTTGAGGGAAAGGCAAATGAAATGCTTTTGTCCAAAACTCCAATAACAAAAGCTTTAATGAAGAAAAACCTAAATTGGTCCTTATATTAAATATATTCTATGGATGATTGGTTTTATCAATTTACATTAATAGTGCTCGCTTCGGCAGCACATATACTAAAATTTACATTAATAATCCCTATTGAATTTTAGTTGACCATCTACTTTATATAACAGGAGATCCTGAAACCCAATTGTGGTGATCATTAGTAATTATTTCAGAAGAATGTTGATAAATGTTGGCATGTGAAAAATAGTCAACATCTCAACTCTCTCAGACTTGTTTGGAAGATGGCAGGGTGGGGGGACATGATCAGTCACTCAATCAAATGTCAGCAGACAGTGATAACTGCTTTGAAAAAAATAAGGTAGAATAAGTGATAGAGATGAAAGAGAGAGAGCCTTGCATTTAAGAAAAACAAGGCCTCTGGGTCTCACACCTTGTGTGCTGCGTCAGTGCAAACTTCAGCAAGTGGGAGTTCCCTGAGAATAATTTGCTGCCTAGCACTTGCTCTCAGCAGAATTTTCTCTCATCCCTGCTGTCTCCTTTGTTACTCTTCCACATTGACTCTCATGGTCAGCAGCTGGTAGATGCTGGTAACTCTCCAAGGTCCTGCTGTGTCTCCTTAGTTTCTTTCATTTATGGAGCAATTCTTTCCAACCTCTATTGCCAGACAGTTCTTCATCTTTAAACACCCCAGAGAGAACAGCTCCCTGTGGGCTTAGTGGTGCCCTCTAGCTGAATCTCCTTGGCAAACCAGCTTTTTGGTTTTTAATATTTATTTACATTTTAATTTAGAATTGTTTACATACTTGTAACGGTAATACATAATGTTGCATAGACATTTAAACAATGGAGGGGAGTGTTAAAAAAATTTTTTTCCTCTTACCAACTCTCCTAGTTGCTCCAAGTTGAACCTACTCCCTAGAAGGAACAACCTTTAGCAGTTTCTTTGTATTTTCTCTCTATGTAAGAGTAAGAAGAGGCCCAAACTCCAACCCTACAATATTGAAGTATCTTATCAATCTTTTCGTATCAGGATATAGGCTCTATGAAGCTTTTGTGTCAAACGCTTAAGAAATTCTTTGGGTCCTTTGGTTAGGGCATCAGACTAGATGAGAAAACTATATACTAAGAAGGGCCCCACGTGACAACAATGCAATGTGAAATAATAGGCTTTGGCGAGAGATCCAAGGCTTTTAAGAGAAGGAACTGACAAGAATGTGGAACCTTGTGGTGGCCAAGTTCTTGTGGATGTGGTCCAATTGCAGAACAAATTGTGACATCGGTAGTCAGCTTTGCGCTTTTCAGTGCTTCCCAGTCCCCACCAATGATGCGTGTGTCCAGAGCTAGAAAGATGATCCATGTTCTTGTGATAGAGTAAGCTTTGTCTCTACAGATTTTTGACCTTTTTTATTCCAGGTCACTAAGGCTTCTAATTTGCATTAACTTAAATAGTCTCACTTTGCATGTTTCAATTAATTGCTTCTTTTTAAAAATGGGTTTTTATGAAAGAAACTTTATATAATAATACATGAAAAACCAATGCACCTTTTTTGTAAGTGGACTACAACTGTAAAAGTAAGTGTGATTGGAAACAAGCAATATTATTCAATTTTAGCTAGATTCTGTTTCCTGCTGAGTCTCTAAGCCTGAAGCCTACTATTTCTTTGTGGGAAAAGAAAAAAGAGGCGTTTCTCCTTGAGGTATTCAGGAGAATAAAATAGGAATTAAGACAAAAAAAAACAAACAAAATTAAAAATCAACTTTTTTCAGTTAAGTGATACACCACCCAGATCCTGGGACGTACAGCTGCGGAGTGTGTGGTCAACAGGCAGCTTCTAGCAATCAGCTGCTTCAGGGTCTGTCTCAATTGCACAGAGCAGCTCTAGTTCATGTTCTTCCCAGAGAAACGTCTTCTCAGTGACTGAGGGAGTCAGGGTCTAAGACCTGATTATGTCAGCCCAGAGGGAGATCACTCAGGCAACATTTGCCCTACAGCTTCCTGTTGGGGTGGCTGGGCTGGGTTTTATTGTGGTGTGACCTTCTACTCCGCTCAATCTTAATTCTTCCTCTCTTCCATACATGTTGATGTCTAACAAACATCCTGCATGCCAAATTCTATCTCAGCATCTACTTCTGGAGAATCCAGCCAGAAATAAGGATTTAATATTGTTTAATATTGGGTTATTTTGCCACCCAAATGCAGTCTGGTGCAACCAAGAAAACCTGAATGCAGAGTCAGGTAAACCAAAATTCAATGTTCTTGTTTTTTGTTTTTTTATTATTGAGTTAGTTTAGCCTCAAGAAGTCCCCAATTTTATTGAATCTAAAATAAGACTAAGAATTCCTCTCTGGACTTCTTTATACAGTGAAAGAACCCATATAAGGAATTTAGGATAGGAACTGTCTCAGATAATATTCTAGAGCTAGATTATGCATTAGATCAGTTCCGTCCAATAAAAATGTAAAACAAACCACAAATTTGAGTTACCTATGCATTATAAAATTTTCTGGTGGCCCCATACAAAAAAAATAAAACATAGTTGAAATTGATTTTAATGATATATTTTATTTCACCCAATATATCCAATACATTATCAATACATGATCATTTTCAACATATAATCAATAAATAATTATTAATGAAATATTTTACTTTTTTTGGTATTAAGTCTTAGGACACTGGTGTATATTTTACACTTAGAGCTCATTTCAATTTGGATGAGCCATGCTTCAAATGATCAAAAACCTCATGTAGCTAGGGGCTACTGTATTGAACTGCACAGTTCTAGAACAAATCTTGAGTTTTATCTCTAATCCGCTGTGAATGTTCAGTGAAAGAGAGAATCATAGGGGCTAAAATGCTATACAAAATCTGGGAAAGTCTGGGCTGGGATGAAGTCAGTGGGAGAGAATGCTTTGACAGTATTCACTCTCTCTCATGAATACTCTGGGTCTGATATCTACAGAGGCTCCCAGCTAGTCCACTGGACTGTTAGTTGGTGAATATAAGCACCATTAATTCAGAGTAATCACTTCTACAACTTTAGCCAAAATATGTTCCAAGGTTATAAACATAAAATTGCATCATTCACCAAAGATCTTATTAATAGCAAAATGTGACGAAGTCCTATTCTCAAGAGATCAGAAAGAAAAATTAAACATTTGAAAGGAAGTTTGGATGTAAAAGGATATATTGACATTTCAAGACATCTTTTTGAGACTGCCAGGATTAAACCAACAAATTTTTTGGTGCTGTTCAGAGGGAGATACGGGGGAATTCCTGTGAGATATAGATGATGTATTACAGAATTGTACTCTTGAAACCTATGTAACTTTATTAACCATTGTCACCCCAATAAACTTTAATTAAAAGAAAAAGAGTTATTAAGAGTATAAGAATGTTTTCATTATAAGGAAGGGATATTAGCCTGTTATAATCACTCACACATTCACTGAATCAACAAATAGTTACCAAGAACCTAATAAAATTGTTAACATTTATTGAGGGTTGGCCATGTGTCACTCACTGTTCTAATACAGTACATGGATTGAACAGGTCATATTGTAGGGAGGATTATAATCCCAATATGATGTTTGAGGGAACTGAGATGCAGAGGTTAAGCAAATGCCCAAGGTCATACAGCCAGTGGGGGATAGAATCAGGACTCCATCTCAAGCAGTCTGTTTCTAGAACTGCAGGCTTAATCACCATTAGGTGGTATGCACAAGACATAGATGAGTCAGAGTTAGTTCTTGCTTCTTTTAGTACTGGATGCATAAAAGAAGGAATACGATAAGCATATAAAGAAACCTGATAAAAGATAAAGAATGTGAAAAATATAATAAAAGGAAATAGTTCAGTGGGAATTCAGTAGAGCACCTGAAAGTATGTAGGACATCCCTCCTTAGCTTACAGATGAGGACATTCAAGTGGAACAGTAGTTCATTAACATATCCAATTATTAAGTGACAGAATCCTTTTAAAGCCAAGTCTTGTGTTACCGGGAAATGTATTAACTGATTTTTTTTTTCTCTCCAAAGTGTTGGCTATTATTTTAATAGCCACCAGATTTTATTTTGTTTCCCTTTATCCAAGTGCTTCATGGACAAACTTTCTCCTTTGTTAAGTTTTCCATTTTGTTGAACACTTGTTTTAGGTTTTGCTGAACCAGATCATTTACAAATCATATTAGAGCTACCCAAAAGTAATAATTCAGGAAGTAAATATTGTGATACGAGGGAAGAAAACTGTCACTCCTACCCATTATAGTCTATTCACTTGAGAATATGTGTGGATAAGAACAAAGGGATATTTCAGCTGAAAAATAGGAGGATTTATTACTCGCAGATTGTCATCTTACACACGAGGGTGGAGTTTATGATTTTCAAGATATCTTTCTCATGAAGATAACTCATTTGCAATCCAAGCATAGTTCCTCCGATCATCTTGGGAGATATATCTGCAGATGTATTGAAACAACTGGAGAGCCCTCTGCCAAGGCCAAGTTTTTCAACGCACAAACACTCTGTCATTCTCGAATGACATTATGTCACCCACAACTCTTCTTAGTGATATATATCAATACTGAAAGGCAGCATTTCTCAAAGGGTCCCCAAGGTTTCCTGTGGGGAAAACAGTTTAACAGTTTCAAAATCAGAGACATTTGGGAAATATGCTTAACAGGTTGATTTACTCTAAAAGTTCTCAGTGACTTTATTATGCTAATGAGATGCTTAATCCACAAGGATTTGCCTAAAATATCTGACCAAAATCTTTACCCCCATCACTCCTTTTTATTTACTGAAGGTCATTTCCTAAATCTGTTAATATATATTACTATATAAATACGAACCATGTGAAATTGCCGATATTTAACCACTTTTGTCCTGCAAAAATGGCAGCATCATGTAGCTCTACGTACTTAACTAGTTTGGGAACATTGCGGTAAAGCTGAGTTCAGAGAGCTCTTCAGGTATTTGTACTACATTGTGCTTCCTGACTAACAGTCCTTCCCTACCCTCACCCCTAACTTAATCTAGGCCCATTCTTGATGTAAGCACTAATGCTTTTTGCCAGGCTGTCTCTGTAGGCATTTCCTCTCCATGGTGGGACTCTGATGAGCAAGTGGAACTTCTTGATTATTAATATCAGATTAATTTAATTCCAGCTTCGTGCTTCTGATGATCTGCTTTACTAGAAAAATTCCATCCTCAATGCTTGAGACGATTGGGTATAAGCTCAACTCTATTGATAGGTGCATTCAATTTACAGTTCAACAATCTAAGTGCAAGGGCCCAGAAAGATAATAATTTACAAAACATACAAAATAAATACAAAATATACAAAGTATAGTTTACAAAAGTAATATAAAAATCTAAACTCAAGTCACATTGTCACACAAAGGACTGTGATTTTACTGCATATTTCCTGGTAATAAAGAGTCTAGATTGGTTTTTCAAATATTGGAATTTAGGACATATTTTGATGGTCTCTGGATGATAACATAAAATGCTTGAAATTAGACCTGCTTCAGGAAATCCAGCATGTGTGGTTCTCAGAGCTACATCATTTTCCAGTGTGAGTCTTTGTGAATGGAACTGGGAGTCTGAGCGAGTTTACAGCATAACCGAACCTTCTGGGCTCTCTATCTGTGTCTCTATCACCAATTTCAGACTGTCTCCAGACCTTGGCTCTGTAGCTGGCACAGGCTAAGCACTCATTAAACATTTGTTGAATTGAATCAAATCTTCCTTTCCCTGTTCACCTTCCTGTGGTTATATCATTAAGCAGTAAATTAGCCAGAAAAACCCAAATTGGTGGGAAAAAACAGAAGTATGTTACCCAGATAAATGGAGAGAGGTGGGTTGCCTGCATTTCCAAAATGGCTTCCCCAATTACCATTTTACTTAACATGTGTTAGAGAAGACTTACACTAACAAACTTCCAACAATAGCATGGCTGTAGGAAACCCTCATCCCTTTTGTCCTGAGGTGCTATTTTTTATTTTTATTTTTGGATCCTTTTTTTTTTTTTTTTCCAATTACAATTCACATATAATATGATATTACTTTCAGGTGTTCAACACAGTGATTAGACATTTATATAACTTACAAGGTGATCACCCCAATAAGTCTAGTACCCATCTGACATCATACATAGTTATTACATACTACTGCCTATATTACCTGTGCTATGCTCTACAACCCCCTGACTATTTTGTAATTACCAATTTGTACCTCTTAATACCCTCCCCTGCTTCACCCATCCTTTCAACCATCACCTCAATCTGGCACTCATCAAAATGCTCTCTGTATCTATGAACTTGTTTCTGTTTTGTTTGTTCATTTATCCTGTTCTCTAGATTCCACATATAAGTGAAATTTTATGACATTTGTCTTCTTTCTCTGTCTAACTTACTCCACTTGGTATAATACCGTCTAGGTCCATCCATGTTATTGCAATTGCAGATGGCAAGATTTCATTCTTTTTATGGCTGAGTAATATTCCTTTGTATATATGTACCACCTCTTCTTTATCTATTCATCCTCTGATGGACACCCAGGTTGCCTTGATGTCCTGATTATTATAAATGCTGCAATGACCATATGGATGCACATGCCCCTTTGCAATAGTACTTTGGGTTTCTTCAGATAAATATCTGGAAATGGAAGTACTGTGTCCTTCTTTGTCTCTTGTTATAGACTTTGTTTTAAAGTCTATTTTTGTCTTAAATAAGTATTGCTCCCCCAGCTTTTTTGTTTGTTTGTTTTCATTTTCATAAAATACCTTTTTTCCTATTCCTTTGCTTTTAGTCTCTGTGAGTCTTTGAATATGAAATGAGTGTTTTGTAGGCAGCATATGTAAGGGTCTTGTTTTCTTATCTGTTCCGCCACCCCATGTCTTAGATTGGAATATTTAATCCATTTACATTGAATGTAATTGATAGATATGTAGTTATTGCCATTTTATTCATATTTTTTATTTATGTATTTCTTCTTCTTAAAGAATTCCCTCTAAGATTTCTTGTAATACTGGTTTGGTGGTGATGAACTCTGTTACCTTTTTCTTGTCTGGGAAGCTTTTTCTGTCCTTCGATTCTAAATGACAGCTTGCTGGGTAGAGTAATTTTGGTTGTAGGTCCTTGCTTTACATCATGTTTAATGTTTTGTGCCAGTCCCTTCTGGTCTGCAAAGTTTCTGCTGAGAAATCAGCCTCATGGGAGATCCCGTATAGGTAATTTGGACTGCTTTACTCTTGTTGCTTTTAATAGTCTCTCATTTTCTTTAAGCTTTGGCATTTTAATTATGGTGTGTCTTGATGTGGGCCTCTTTGTGTTCATCTTGTTTAAGACTGCATTTCCTGGGCTTGTGTGTCTATTTCCTTCACCAAGTTAGGAAAGTTTTCCATCATTATTTCTTTAAATAGTTTCTCAATTCATTGCTTTCTCACTTCTCCTTTGGTACCCCTATGATGAGAAATTTGTTATGCTTGATGTTGTCCCAGAGGCCCCTTAACCTATCCTAATTTTTTGGATTTTTTTTTTTTTTTCTATTCTGATTGGGTGTTTTCTGCTACCTTATTTTCCAATTCTCTGATTTGATACTCTGCTTCATGTAATCTATGGTTGATTCCCTCTAATGTATTCTTCATTTCAGTTATTGTATTCTTCATTTCTGACTGGTTCTTTTTTATGTTTTCTATATCCATTTTGATGTTCCCTGTCTCTTTGTTGAAGTTCTCCCTGAGGTCACTGAGCATCCTTATAACCAGTGTTTTGAAACCTGTGTCTGGTAGATTGCTTGTCTCCATTTCATTTAGTTCTTTTTCTGGAGCATTGTTTTGTTCTTTCATTTGGGACATGTTTCCTTGTCTCCTCATTTTGGCTGCCTCCCTGTGTTTGTTTCTATGTATTAAGTAGAACTGCTATGTCTCCCAATCTTAGCAAAGTGGCCTTATGTAGTAGTTGTTCTGTGGTGCCCAATAGTGTAGTCTGAACGGAGTGCCCCAAGTGTATCCCTTGTTTGTGTTGTATGTGCCCTTTTGTCATAGTTGAGCCTTGGTTGCTATTTGCATGTCAACAGGAGGGATTGCCCCTCAGGTTGATTGGTTATGAGGATTGGCCATGACTACAGTAGAAGAGCTCTTTTGTAGGGGCTGATCCTACCGAGCAAGATTCACTTTAGCAGGGTTTTGGTTCCTTTCAGTATTTCCTTTGGGTGTGTCTTTTGTGGAGGTGGTGGGATGACACTCTGGTGTGGTCTGAAGCTGGCCATCAGGTGTGTTGTTTCTGGGGCCTCTTGGCAGGGACTGTTTTGCAGACTAAGGTCAGCCACTGCCTGTGTCCTGCGCTGGGCCACTGGATATGAATTAAAAAGTGATCTGCAGATGGTTGTCACTTATGCTGGGCTTAGAGATTTCTGGGAGAGACTAAGTTGTGAAGTGAGGCTGGCTGCTGCTAGTGTCAGGCTTAGGGCTGCTTAGCAAGAGGTATGTGATATCCTGAGGCCAGACACTGCTTATTTGTTGTTTGCGAACATTTGAGAGATTTTAGAAACTTCCACAGCATGAGCCAAGACATGCCATTTGTATAGAAAGGCCACTGGAAGTTGCTAGGGTGAGCACACAAATTGGGTGGGGTAAGGTCTCAGGGAATCACCAAGGCTGGGCAAACTGTGTTATCCAGGTTGATGGCAACTCAAATATGACAGATGCCTGTGTCTGCATGCCAGGAGGGGGAGGACTCAACAAAGAAACAATGGATTCTGCCAGCACTTCTGTCTGGGAGAAAGCTGCCCCTCCAGCCCTTGACTTAAAGCCAGACAACTCAGTTTCTCCCTATATGTCCCTGGCACCTTTTGAGCTGCTGCCCCAGTGTTGGAACTCAGAGCAAGTGAGTCTGTCAGTGAGTAAGTCCATGTTCAGTCCCTTAAAGGGGCATTAATTGCAATTCACAAACAAATATGTCTGTATATAATTGTTCCCACCATTCTTTATCATGTTTCTCTGTCTCCCTGTCTTAATTCTCTTCAGAGTGTTTATTAATTTCTTACACTTTTTGTCTTGTGTAGGATAATGGCAATTCTTCCACTGTTTCTCAGTCTTCCCGAAATTAGTGAACATCTCTTACTGTTATCTCTTCTTCCATCTTCTTTGTTCTTGTAGATTCATACCTATTCCATAGAAGAATTTCGGGGGATAGGAGAGATTCATATATATGTTTATTTTTCCTTATTCCTCTATCATTCTTTGATTGGATGGCAATTTCCAATAAATCTGTTGTTTGGTATGAAGAGGCACAAGCTCTGGTTATGTGTTTCTTCCCATTCTTATTGGATGTTTTGTCAACATGGTGGATTGGACAGTGAACCAAGAGCTCCTCAGCCCAGCTTCACCCAGCTCTTGCCAAGCCCCCTGCCAGGTAACACAGCTCAGCCACAGCTGCCACAGCCCAGAAAACAATTCATTCCCACCTCCCTCTGCTGCAGTGCTGTAACTATTTCAGGCAGAACAGAACTTTGGAGAAGTGAGCAGCTCGTTTCAAAGGGCAGGAGATCAGGCAATCAGCCCCCATGCCAAGTGACATGGAGGGAATTGCAAGAGCCATTTATCTTGCTCTATTCTTTATGTATATCCCTCAGAATCTCTCCTGCTCCCCTGTTCTCTTACCTTTTCGTGCTCCCTCACTCTTTATCTTTCCCATCCTGCCCTGGTATTTCTCCTACTTAATTTTTCTCCCAGAGTTGGACCTTTGTTTTCTTTCTTTTGCTCGCCCACCTGTGTACTGGCAACTGTTTGGGGCACAGACTGTAGTGACCCAAAGAGGCAACAAGTACCACTCTCATGGAGCATATATTTGGGAGACGGAGAATAAAAGAATAAAGTACGTGATATGTGAGAAAGTGATCAGTGTTGTAGGGAAAAAAGAACATGGAAGGAGGGTGGCCAGGTAGAGGGGCAGGGGGGTTTTGCTATTTGAAATAGGATGGTTTAGGAAATTATCACTTAGTAGTGGACCTTGGAGGAAAGGCCTGGAGGAGGTAAGGGGGTGAGCGAGACCATTAGCTGGGGCCTGGAGGAAGTATTCCAGGCAGAGGAAACAGCAAATACAACTGCGCTGAGGCAGGAGGGTGCCTGGAAAGTTCAAGAAGGAAGTTTCTGTGGTTGGATGGAGTAAGCCAGGGGGCTAGCGGCAGGAGGTGGGGAATGGGAGGTGGGGCCTTCTCATCATCATAAGGTCCTCAAGGCTTCTGCTGGACGTGATGTGAGAAGACTCATGCCCTCAACTCCCAGGCCTTTGGCCCCAAGTGAAGAGCCTGGGGCAGAGAAACTATGTGATCTAACTTGTATTTTCTTAGGATCTTATGTAGGCCACTGCACTTTCACTTTTTTTGTAATTTATTTTTTACATTTATTGGGGTGACAATTGTTAGTAAAATTACATAGATTTCAGGTGTACAATTCTGTATTACATCATCTATAAATCCCATTGTGTGTTCACCACCCAGAGTCAGTTCTTCCATCGCCATATATTTGATCCCCCTTACCCTCATCTCCCACCCCCACCCCCCTTTCACTTTTTAAAAAAAGTCTTTATTAAATTTATTGGGATGACCTTGGTTAGTAAAAATATCGGTTTCAAGTGTACATTTCTATAATATATCATTTATACGTTGCATGGTGTGTTCACCACCCGGAGTCAGTTCTCCTTCCATCACCATATATTTAACCCACTTTACCCTCTTCTACCACCCTCCTCTCACTTTGTAAAAACCCTCCTCATTTATAGTTTTCTTTAAAAAATCCAGTCTGGTGTCATCACTGCCCTTACCTGAGATGCCCCCTTTCAAGCTAAATCCATTCCTTTCCTCTGCCATGACTCCAATTTGGGAATCTAAAACTGTGCCTCTCCATTCACCTCAAGAATGCAAATCATAAAAAGCTCAGACAGTCTTCTCACTGTTTAATTTTTAGCTCAGGGATTTAAACTGACAAATTACCCTTTATCTCATTTATGGTGATGGAGGTTCACTAACTTTCTCTTGAACTGAAGGGTAAGGTAAAATATTTCTTTGGGGAGGAATGAGAAGTTATATTAGTTCCTGGGGTGCGGTTGTTAACAGCAAATCTAATGTAATCGTCTAGCAAGTGCTATGTGTAACCCCAGCACTTGGAGAAGTTTATCAATAAATTCAGCATATGTCTTCTATATGGTATAATAACAAGATATTTTAGGATCCTCTCAAGGTTGAAAGAACTCAAAGGATCCCTCTTGAGGACATTCACTCAAGACTGGAATCATAAAAGAAGAGGCTGATAAAACAAAGCACCCAGCTCTCATTTGTTCTTAAGAAGCAGTGTCGAAAGGTCTAATTTAATCATTTAGTGCTATTAAGTAGTAATTAGGTTTCCATGGAGGCAGTGGCTTTAGACTTGGCAGGATTCTGATCCCTATTTGCTAGTCTTTTTTCTCTGTAGAAAACAGACTGATAATAATAACACTCCCTTTCTCATTTCCAAAACCACAGACTCTTGTTGTTTAGGTACCTAACCAGCACATTTAGGTGATAGCCTCTCAAGTCCAGGTGGTTCTGGAAGGGGATTGTGGTTCTGGCCGTGGACACATGAGACAAAATGAAATAAGTATGATGCTCAGATTTACCAATGGCACTGGTTAGGGGTCTGAAGCTCTGAGTAGTTTTGAGTGGTTCGCCTGCTCAGAGACAGTGGACCCTTTCTTTCCCTCTCCAAGTCTAAGTGGATTTTCTTCTCTGTTGAATGGAGACATTATCTCTCCTGCAAGTATTAAGCGAGAAAATTCATGCATTTTCCAGCAAAAAATGTAAGCTCAGAAGGCATTCAATAAATACCAGTGCCCTTCTGTTCTCTCTCTGTATGAAAAACCTGCCTTGACTCCCTTGTACATGGGATCAAGTCAGCCATGTATCTGAAGGCACTTTGAAAAGAAGTCAGATCATTGACGACTTTGTAGTTGCTAATCTACCCGATCCATAGACACAGCCTGTTATCCTCTGCGTGAGAAAAGGAATGGGATTTCCCCATTTGGTCTCTCTCTGCTGTGGCTCTCCTTTTCAAAGCCAGAGGTTATTGACACTGGTGATGGACCAGAATCCCTACCCCAGTGTCCCAGATCTGAGGCTCAAGCTGTGTCCTCTGTAGAACTGCTGTGACTTCCAGACAGTCCTGCTGCTGCCACAGAGAAGATGATTGTGTTCATGCTGGTGCCCACCTCATCCTGCGGCACATGGAGGGACACTGCCAGGATAAGAACAGAGCACACTGGGGCTGTGGCCATCCAAGCCTCCTCTGGCCCCACCACAGGTGTTGGAATGAATGGACTTGATCTTAGGCCACTCAGCGCAGGCAGCCAATTGGATGACCCCATGGAGATGATCTGGGAGGGAAAAGCAGGCAAGCTAGAGCTTCAGTATGTCTAGGATCACATAAGCCATTAAATATTTCCTTCACAACATTCTATAGATTCAATTTTCCTTCATGTTCTATACAATTACTTCCATTTTTTCCTTCCTTCCTTCCTTCCTTCCTTCCTTCCTTCCTTCCTTCCTTCCTTCCTTCCATCTTTCTGTCTTCCTTCCCTCCCTTTATTCCATTTCTTCCACAAATATTTAATGAGAACCTACTATGTGCCCAACATTGTAGTTGGTCTTGGGGAACAGCATAAATATTGTGGAAAAATGTTTTGTTTGAGATAATTTCTAATAGCTAAATATTTCTGAAAATGCAGTGAGCTTTTTCAGAAGGAAAAGATTCAGGCCCTGGGCTAAGTGTCCAAAGTGCAGCCTATATTGACATAACTGCAGAATTTCATGGCTGGATGGAGGGTCAGGCTCAGGAATCTCATCCAAGTCCACATTCAACCCTTTTGTGCCGCCTCCAGTGCTCAGCCAGTCTTTTCTTGCACATGTCGTTGGATGAGATGCTTCTATAACAGCTGCTGCATTTTCAGAAATCTATAATTTTCAGAAAGTATCTTTTTGCTTGAGTTGAACCCAAGTTCTTATAATAGCTTTCATTTCTCCCTTTTGGGACAATATGGAATAAATTTGCTGTCACTTACGATTTTCTTCTGTCCCTCTATTTGAAACCAGGTTTCTCATCTAGAGTGAATCCTCTCTTTTGACACCAAGTACCACCTCTTCCATTGGTTCCTTTATCCCCTAATCTTTTGGATCTACTTTGAATTCTTCCACCTTCATGGTCATTCTCTGATTTCTGCCTTTTGGACATTTCTCTGCTGACTGGGATGTAGGTAAATGGAGCTGGTGGGATTTAACTTAATCATTTATTCTTCCTGTTAATGCTTCTGGAAGGTTCTTGGAGCCATTGCTACACTGTGGCAAGAAAGAGCCTTTGGGTGGTTTCACTAGATTTTGTTTATTTATATCATCCCAAATATCATGGAATCTTGGAGCTCTAAGGAACCTCAGAGATGGTGTACCCCCAACACACTCATTTTGCAAGAGGGAAACTAGGCCCAGGGAAAGGAGGTGTCTTGCCTGAGACCAGATAGAAAACAGAGATGACAGTGACCAAGTTGGGAATCAAAGCACAAAACCATGTCCCCTGATTGTCAGCATGATGCTCCTACCATGGAGACACATGCCCCCCCACCACCCTTTGGTGCCAGGTTCTAGGAAGGACATAGCTTCCTTGGTAAATTTAACCAAAGAGAGGTCCTCACTGATGAGTGTTTATCTTTCTCTTTGAAGCACACAACTTCAGGAAAGATGCACTTGGATCATCCGGGAGTAAGGCAATCGCTTAGATCAGCCCTACCAACCCCAGGGTTCTATGGAACAAGAGATATAGTAGAGGAATCCCTTCTAACTTTCTCACTTCCATAGAACAAAGGATGGCAGACTGTAGCCCTTGGGCCAAAACAACATATAGCCTGTTTTTATAAATAAAGTTTTATTGAAACACAGCCACACCCATTCATTTACAACATATCTGTGGCAGCTTTTACTCTACAATAGCAGAGTTGAGTAGTTGCCATGGAGACCTATGACTTGTAAAGCAGAAAGTTTCTACTTCAGTAGACCCACTTATCCACAGGGGATGCCTGAAACCTTTCTTTCACTCCTTCAACAAATACTTAATAATAACCGATATGTTGAACCCTATATACTGTATTGTGTTTTTTCCTATACGTACATCCTAGGATATAGTTTAATTTATAAATTAGTCACAGTAAGAGATTAACAATAGCTAATAATAAAGTGAAATAATTAGAACAATACACTGTAATAAAAGTTACATGAATGGCTTTGGGGCTCTTATTAAGTGAAATAAGGGTTACTTGAACACAAGCACTGTGATACTGCAACAGTCAAGCTGAGAACTGAGACAGCTACTGAGTGACTGACAAGGGAGTAACATATACGGTCTGGATATGCTGGACAAAGGGATATTCACATCCTGGGCAGGACAGAGCAGGGCGGTGTGAGAATTCATCATGCTACTCAGAAGAGTACACCATTATAAACTCATGAATTGTTTATTTCTGGAATTTTCCATTTAATATTTTTCGACCGCAGTTGACTGCAGGTAACTGAATCTGTGGAAAGTGAAACTGTGTGTCAGGAGAGACTACTGTATCTGGCCCTTTGCAGAAATAGTTTGCGGATCACTGCTGTAGAGAGTTGGGAATTCCAACTGTGGCTCTGATCACAGACTTTGCGTTTTTGGTAATCCTCTTATACAACCTCTCTGCTTGACTGTATCAAGGTAATCTTAGATAAAGCTTATTTAGCTGCATTATTTAAATCAATGCATGGAGTAAAGTGGACCAGAAAGTCTGGTTCGGGCAAAAAGGATATGTACTCTATGATATAATTTAAGTATTATATTAATAAAGAAGCAATGCTCAGTACTGTACCTTATTTGTAGATTTATATATATTTAGTAAAAGTACAAAAACATGCACAGGAATGATAATCACTAACTTTAGAGCAATTGTTACCTATACGTGTATGTGAGGAGGGCCAGGAAGAATGGGGAGGGATAGGGTTAGCTTTGTAATTTCTAATTAAAAACAAAAGAGAGTTTTGAAGAAAATATAATGAAGTATAAACATTGAATTACATTTGGCCTTTGGATATTTGGAAGTCTCATTATTTTCTACACTTTGTTTTATGTTTTATATATTTTATAATTTAAAAAATAATTAAAGGAAAGGAAGGAAGGCAGTCATTTGGATAAGCCATTTAGCTTCTCTGAATTTTAGCAAAAACATTTAAGTAGAAGGTTTCTAAAGTCTATGGTAAAAATCTTTCTTATTCTATTTAAAGAACATGGGGCAGCAGGCATGACAACCACAAAGAAAGAAATTTTATTAAGACACATTCTCTTTGTATGCATGTACCTATTTAGTGCTCAATATCTTAAATGCACACTCAAATGCGTACTCTTGTAAGTGATTCAGTATAGAATATGAAATTCTACTACTCTTCCTCAACCCAATGAGAGGTATTACTATAAAGAATGCTTAATGCACGTTCTTTTGTCTCCTTCTATTTTTGTCTGTCTCCTTCTATTACATTTACAAGCAAATGAACACATCTTTTTTTTTAATCCCCATTAGTAATCTCATATTATATGAGTTCTAAGACCTATGGTTTTCTTGGAGATATTTCTAATTCAGAATGCAAAAGTCTCCCTCTTTCCATATAAAGATTAAATTACATTTCATATTATACATATATCATATTTTAATGACTTCCCTGTAGGAATCATTTTATTTTCCTTGTAAAATGAAGCTCCAAGTATATGAATTCTAAAATGTTATGTTGTGTGTGCCTTCTGTATGTCCCAGCATTTTGCCTCTAGTAGGGTAAGGTGACCCAGAACTATACCTGAATCTATCTATGAAGAATGAAAGGATTTCTTAATCAAAATTTAATGAAAACTTGTCTATAGCACTAGGCCTACATTCTATACTGCAAACTCTATAGACATTACATATAGACAATCGCAGGAATCAGATAAACTAGTGGGCTGGAATAGCAATCTTTCCTTTATTAACTATGAATTTGTATGGATTAATTTGATTAATTTTGTTAATTATTATTATACATTTAATTAAGTCTGGTTTTCCACACTTTGCTAGAGTATGATTTTGTTTTAGTTTATCTTATTTTGGGTTGAGATGTTTGACAACTCTGTTCATGGAAGATTATATCATGCTGAGAGTCAGAACTGAGAAAAAAACCCTTCACTGTGCAGACCTGGGACACATTTGTGTCATCATTAAAAGTTCTCGGAGATGAAGCCTCTGATATATATTACTATTTCATCATGTCACACTTGACATAATGTTGGTTACATAGCTGGAGGCAGTTGAATTTGGATACATAGTATAATCAAAAAATACCTTTCTCTCTATTTGCAAGATCGCCTTGTTTATAGAAGACACACTCAAAATCTATTTTAATCCCTTTTCTATTTTCCAAGCAAGGTCAAAAGTCCAATGGTTTCTAAAAAGTGTATTTGGAAATGGTTTGTTTCAAAATGATTATGCCAGTGCTTCGTCAGAGTGAGATGTATGACTTTTTTGAATGTATATTGAGGTCGATCTATGATTGAAGAGAGGTTAGGAAATTCACAATTAAACCAGATATAAAGGCCTGAAGCTGTCCTTTTCTTTGTAAAAGGAAGCTCCAAAGTCATGAATTTAGTACACACACACACACACACACACACATACACACACACACACTTAATATATGAGGTGTGATCAGACAATACAGTGAATGTTTAAGTTAAAAAAAATTGTTGCAGTAAAAGACACATTGCCATTAATCCCCCTCAAAATAACCCCCCCTCACTTCGAACACACTTATCTCTTTGTTCTTGCCACTTTCTGAAGCAGTTCTGGAAGTTCTCTTTCCTGAGTATCTTTAGTTGCACTGTGATGGCTGCCTCGATGTCCTGAATCATTTTGACTTTGGGGAGGACACAGAAGTCACACGGTGCCAGATCCAGTGCATAAGGTGGATGAGGGACACCATAAAGTTTTTATTTGACAGAAATTGTTATATACCAGAAGTGATGTGTGACACGGAGTGTTGTCATGATGGAAGATGATTTATGGCACACTTTAAAACACACCTTCTCTCAACCGTAGCTCACACCCAACTGTTTGTACCAAGCAAGTTGAAACTTGTCACACACTGTGACTATGTTCCCATGTGCCACTTCCTGTATTGAAGATCCCTGCCTTCTGTTGGATGGCACATGGCAGCAGCATTCACTGTATTTGTTGATCACAATGGAAAGGCTCCGTGTCACACATCACTTCTGACATGGCAATATCTGTCCAATAAAAACATTACGGTGTGTCGTCATCCACCTTATTTACTGGATCTGGCACCATGTGACTTCTGGCTCTTCCCCAAAGTCAAAATGACCATGAAAGGTAAATGTTTTGAATCAATTCAGGATGTTGAGGCAGCCACGACAGTGCAACTAAAGACACTCACAAAAAAGGACTTCCAGAACTGCTTCAGCAAGAACAATGGAAGTAGTGTGTTTGAAGAGAGGGGGAGTATTTTGAGGGGGATTAATCGCAATGTGTCTTTTACTGTATTAATTATTTTTAAATTTAAACATTCGCTATATTGTTTGGTCACATCGTGTATATATATTTTTAATTAAGTCTCATTCTCAATTAATTTTGGAGATAGAGAATGAGGCTGCCCTTAGGTCAATCATGGTTGCCCAACATGTTGCCTGTTCTCACATAATGAGGAGAAGATGAAGGTGCTTTAGCTCCTCGGTACCACCTAAGACTCTGAGTTTCCTTAAAAGATGTGAAAAAACTCTGTGCTCTTTGGAAGTTTCTATTTAAAGTTGCCAATGATCCATGTTATACACTTAGGTGGGCTTTCCATCTTTCAAATCAGGTTCAACATTGAAATTCAGCTTAATTATCACTTCTTCCATGAAGCCCTCACTGACCATTCCTAAGGACTCCCAGTATTTGGGCCTTGTCTGCTTCCTTTGTGCTCCCCTCATTGTTGGCATTTCATTACCTTAACTTTCATCACAATGTCCTACAATCATTAACTTGTTTATCTGTTTGTGTCTTTGTCTGATTGTAATTAGTGACTATATTTTGTTTTTCTTTGTATCTCCCATCATAACCCCATGTCCTGTATTTCTGTAGATGTTCTAACATTGTTTGTTGAATGCATGGGTGGATGAAGAAATAAATGTATGAATAAATCAGGCTTCAGTGAACATTCACACATATTATAGAATCCTTGATGCATATTAGCAGATGTATCAAGGATTCCATAATATGTGTGAATGTAATGGAATAACTCCAATGCATATGATTGGGAGGGACTTTGTGAGAAGCCTGTCTTAACCCATGTTCTAAAAAGTTTGTGTAAATTAGGTTACCTTCCACCTATTTTATGTTCTTTGCAGAACAGGCTGCCTAAGCAATTGTAGCTGATTCTTAAAGTGAGTTCAAATTACCAGCTAATTGGTCCTGACTTCCCATCCCAAGGTAGGCATGTCTTCCTACTTCGCTTTGCTGTTTGGACTTTGTCTGTGCCATGTTGCTCTGTTTATTATTACTCAAGTGTTTCTCCCCTTTCATTTTGGTGTGAAGTATTCCTCATCTCAGGTTGGTACAGGGCAGTTTTCTTGGGGAAATTCTTCATTCCCTGTGACTGTTCATATGTTTATTTATGACTGTAATAACCCTAGAACTCCTCCAGGTCATCCTTAAATAGGACATTATACATTGGATGTTTCCTGGGGTAGGGAGCTATAAAGGAAACTCATTTCTCATATCCAGGTCTTCACATCCAAGGTATGAGAGGACTCTGTTTTTATCAGGATTATCGCAGGAATCAAATGGCACATGCATTGTGCCCTTTGAAGAGAATTTTAGGAAGAGACTATTTACAAAGACTTGGTCAGGGAAACCAAGAGAGATTGGGTGCTATTCTGGGCCTAGAAATAGGCTAGGTCTGAAGGGGAAGTGGGTAAGAATAGTTACCAACACCTAGAGAAAAAAATGCAGAGAGGGAAAATGAAAGCTGTGTGGAGAGCGTTGTCTGAGAGGAGCCCATGGAGACCCAGCATGGAGGCATCTTAGGGACAAATTCCCTGAACATACTCTCCTCTCTTCCTCTGGTCTCCTGCTGAAGTGCTCCAATGGCCAAATCCAACTGGAAACTAGAGGGCAGGGGAGGTTGAAGAAGTGGCCCACTGCCTAGCCTCTTGGGCCCAGAGCAGGGTGGAGAATGGTGCAGAGAAGCTCTAGGAGGGCAAGTGGGATATACTCAACATGACCACCCAGAAGGGATGCAGGCATAATGGGTGCTGTAAACGGAGGCCATGTTTCATATAGCTTCACTCCAAAATAATTTGCGGGGAGAATATTTTGACATTATTTATGAATCTTCAACTACTTCTGTAAACATTTGTTTGTCATTGGCATTAGCCCCTTACTAATTTGCTTATTTAAGAGCTATAACACTATAAAAACAAATAAACACATCTTTCTGTTGCTCTCTATTGCCTCCAGGATAATGTCCACCTTTCATGTGGCATTAGAGAATCTTCAAATTCTGACTCCAGCTTTTCTCTGGGTAGCTCTTATTCATCTTTTGAAACTTAATAACTTGAAACATGACTGGATGCAAGTGGGAGAAATCTGTGTTACACAGATTTACAAGTGACGGAATTGATTGGACAGATGACTGCTCAGAAATGGCTGGTCTCTGAGCAGCTTTTGGGATTTTAACACCAGGAAGTGGGGAGCTTTCTTCCTGGAACACTACCATTTGTGTGACTTAGCTGCCAGTCCCTAGGCTCCGTGTGTTTCAAATTCTCTGGAGAGACAGTCTGGTTGGGCCCAGCTTGGCTACATGTGCACTGCTGGTGGAATTAGATACGATAAATGGAGATACAAAGTAGGTGTGTTGTCCCTAGGAACTTCTTGGTGGGTAGTGGTGATAGAGCAGACCGTTCTCAGAGATGAGAGGACAGATTATGAGTGGGACAGATGCCTCCATAAGTTATCTGGTATAAAGACCTGGCTTAATTGTGATCTTTTTAATGGGGTCTTCTCAGATTCCCCTAGAGGCTTCTGTATCATTTTCTGTTACAGGCATACCATAGAGATTTTGCAGGTTTGGTTGCAGACCACCACAATAAAGCGATAAAGAAGTCATAATCTTTTTGCTGGTGGAAGGCTTTGCCTCTCATATGTAAAAAAAATTTTAGCATCTGTGAAGAACAATAGAGCAAAGCACACTAATAGGAGGTATGCCTGCCTATACTTGTATATAATTATTTTTTACATATTTGTTGACTGCTGCCCTAAGATGGTGACCTAAGAAAAGGTACCATCTTTGTATACCTAACACAATGAACAGAGAGGTGTTCAATATTTTTGGTTAAGCAAATGAGTGGACATCTTAGTGAAAAGGTAATGGGTATTGGAATCACCAAGCTTACACTGAGTTACTTAATTCACTTCCTAGATCATTGGATTAAGCCACCTTATAAATTCTTTCAGCCCTGGTTTCTTAACAGCATGCATGTTTATATTTCAATGCATCTCAAATAAGTTCTGTAATAAAATGATATGAAAGTAATTCATTATTTCTTTGCATTGAAGGGCAGAGAAATGCCACTGAGGAACTCTTTATTTATGGTTGAAAACAGTTGAGCTTTCTGCCTTAGCTAGTTTGTCAATGAACCAAGGCTCTTTGTTCACCATGTCACAAATTATAGCTCCCATGGCTTTTCTATCAGCATATGGAAGGAATTTAAAACCAGAATAAGCAAAATACTTTAACATTCTAGAGATTTACTTCATAACTTCCTTTACCCAAAGTAAATTTCCTTATTAGAGAGAGACTCAGTGCTGATCTCATGTTTTCCCTTCCTTTTCTCTGAAAGAAGGCACTTATGGTATTTCGTTCCTAAAACTGCAAACGTTAGATGGGTTTCCAATGAATTGTTCTATCACTATTTCTTGGAAATCATTCTTTCCTGTGAATACCTGATTCGATATCTCTCTGTATGTCAGTCTCTGATTTATAAGAGAGATCGACAATCACAGGTTTGGTTTGAGAACTCAGTGAGTTAAGAGAAATAAAGGATTTAGAACACTGCCTAACATAGGCTAAGTACCCAATACATGCCCTACGGCTGTGGTCATTGCTGTTGATGTCACCTTTGGTCTCTAGGACCTTCTTGAATCATATTCTTGAAAGAACATGAAGATAAATAGGCTATTTTTGTAGATCAACTAGTAGGATGACCTCTGAGAAGAGAAATGCGAGATTTTATTCCAGAAACTTCAGTCTTTGAGAGCCTTGCCCTTGGGAGCAGGATGATGAATATTTGGAATACTCCAAAGCAGAATAATGAATATTCGCTTTTCCTTTCATTTTTTACAATCTCCTGAGCCAGAAGCAATAGTGAATTCTGCTGTCATGTTGGTATTCCCTAGCTATTCTTGTGGGCACCTTGCCTGATTCAGTTATGCTTTATAAATTTTAAAATATAATTGGAGTCTCCATACTACATTATCTCTAAGGCTGAGAAATATAAAAATGAAAAATATAGTGGAAGCCCATACTAGTTAAGATTAAATGCAGGTGTATATGAAAGAAACTCAAATAACAGCAGTTTTACTAAGAAAATAGATTTTTTTTGTTTTGTTTTGGTTTGATTTGGTTTTCCTTTCATGTAAAAGGCAACCAGTAGTTGGCAATTCAGGGCTGGTGTGGTAGACCACCTTTATGCATGGCCTATTCTCTCTTTCTGATCCTCGATCCTTAGTATGACTTTTGTCCTCAAGGTTGTGAGGTGGCCGTCGTAACTCCAGCCATCATGTTCATGTTCTAGGCAGCAGAATGGAAGGAAAGAGAGGGACAGAGATATGATTTCCCAGGGAGTGAGCTCCCTTTAAACAATCTTGCAACTTTTGCCTATTATCTCAAAGGAAGATGGGAAATATAAGTTTTATCTCAAATTTTCCAAAAATCATTTATAATTTGGGGGTATATCTATTCCATCTCATAGGCTAACCAAATTGGAGTGACACTTGCAGTTGTATTCTCGTATAGAGATGGGCGGAGTAGACGATATGAGCTCCAGAATCAGACCAATCTGTGTTTCGATTCTGGTCTGCCCCTTACTCTTTGAATGTCCTTGGGCAAGTCAGGGGACTTCTTTGAGACTTAATTTTATCATCTGTCAAATGAAGATAATAATAGACCCTATATTGTAAGGACTGAAAAAGGATGACATACGTTTTTATCCAATTAATAATTTTTAAAAAGAGTACAAGTGGTTTTATTTTTTTAGTGCCCCTCATGGGTCAAACATTGTGTCAGCATTTACAAATGTCACATCTTTCCCTCAGCACAAGTTTGAAAGGTATTTTACAAGTGAATAAATCAGAAACTCAAAGAGGCTAAGTAATATGACCAAGATTATACAGAACTAAAATATAAGTCTTCCTTCCCAATTAAAAAACAAAAACAAAAAACAAAACCAAAAAACAGATCTTTTTAACTCTTACAGTTGTGCTTTTTCTTCTGAATTAGATTGTTTCTTTCAGATCTAGGTTACAATTAGATATACACAGTATATACAGGTTTATATAATAATAAACCGTGTTATGGCAGCATTTTTCTTTACTGATTGTGTTCACTCAACAAATATCAGATGCTGCCAGAGATGGTGAATTGCCATTTTAATCCCTGACTTTGGACTGGTCTTATCCTGGGAAAAGAATGGGGCCCTACTGTAGCAGAAAAATAGGAAAGATTTTCTGCCTAAAGCCTTGTTTCAAAGTCTTCTTGTTTCTGACTCTGTTGTCTAGTTACATATTTAGTCTTTACTGAACTAACCTGGTTGGGCGGTCAGATCCTATTGTTCTAAGTCTCCTGATGTCAACTCAATTTGAAAAACTGAAACAGGGCATCTGCTGTGCTAGTTATAAGGTTGAGGTGGACTAATATGGTACATCCCTGGAGGATACATATAATACCTACATGATTCCCATAGTTGGTAAAGGTTGCCATGATAAAGTCAAGGATGCTGTCAGTGCAATAGAAGGAGTGGACTGAATTCACAAGTGAGGGTCAGAGCCGGAAATACATTTTCTAAGTTGGAACCTGAAGGATATATAGAGATTTGCCAAAAGAAGACAGGTTGGGAGAGTATTCCAAGCAGAAGGAGCAGCATGTGCCTTGACTCTGAGCTCTGAATTTTGGACACCCATACTTTGATTATTCCTACTCTTACCTTCTAACTTTTGCCTTGACTCTGCCAGGGCTGGCTTTCAGCCTTGCCTTCTAAAAGCCTGCCATCAAACATGGCTGCCACCACTTTAAACAGCATGTCTTTGGGATTATGTCCACATAAAGCCAATGTTAACAAGCCATTCTGCCAGATTGTTCTGAAACAGAGATGGCAACTCGACTTCATTTCCTGTGCCAATGCTAATAGTTTGTTGGTGGCAGCCTGGACTAATCAAAAGGATATGAGGATTAGTGGAGGGAGTCCCACAATTAATTAGTGATGCTCCTCTAGGTTCAGAAAGAGTTCTGACACACAGGTATTGGCATTCTTGGGTCCCCAAATTCCCTTTTCTCCTTTCCATTATGTTTGACTGGAACTAGGAAAATGTCAAAGAAGCAGCAGAGTACAGGCCAGAAAGCGCAGATAATAACACCTCCTGTCTCTTCGCTGAGCATTTCCAACCTCAGCATGCAAACTTTGGCTTTGGTAATGATAACTGCAGCTAGCTGCAAGTTCCCTGGGCCATCTTGATGGTCGCTACATTTGCAAGCCCCTTCAGACATCCAGCTGCCACTCGTAACATACCTGCTAGTAATAAAATGCCTGCCGTAGGGGCTGCCCTTAGAGCAATGGCTGGTGAGAGGTAGGAATATTGTCCATGGTCACAGATGTGAGGTTGCTATTGGCCTGCATGAACTTGACCTATGACCTCATCTTCATAAACGTTTCCTGCTCACGCACTGAGTAACAAGCCATAGCCAACAGTGTCCTTTGCAAAAAATTAAATTAAAAAAATACATTACTCTAATTATTTTCCTGCTTAAAACTTTTTGTTGGCCCCACTGACTGCTTGCCAACCATTGTAGCCCTTCCATCTTATAGTCTACAATCCAGCCACATAAACAACTTAACTTTGTTTTAATCTGTGCTGCACTATTTTACTCTGTGTGCTTTTGTCCATTCAGACTCTTGCATCTGGAACCCTCTTCAGCAACACATTGTTCACTTAGCTATTTCTGTTCAAATTCCAGACCTGGCTGGGGTAGAACAATCTTTGCAACTTGTGCTCATCCATCCCCCGTAGTAAATCACTACGCTTCCTATGTACTCTTATTATTGCACGTGTCATATTTGCTATAAACAAATCATAAGCCCGAGAAGACTGAGCTTCCTATGAGCAGGGATGGGATCTCTTCAGAGCCTGGTCACTTCAGATGTTGAATTTAACTTAATCATTAGAAACAAACAAACAAACAAACAAACAAAAGCACTAAAATACTCTGTACATCTATATTTTTCGTTTTGCTCTGTGCATGTCTGTAAAAGTGGGGACACTTCTGGCTAATCAAAGACCGAGGTACATGCTTGTTTCACTTGTTTATTCTTGAATTATCCTATTTCATAGATGATAGTCAGGACAAGGAACATCAGAACTAAAAAGTAGACATCATGAGTCACTTCAATGTAATGTGGAGGAACAGGAGACCATTTATTTTTCCTGGGAATTTTTAGCAAAGAGATTTTATTTTTATTTATCACAACATTTTATTTGTATTTAACACAACAGGGTTCCACTCAACATCTTGCCTACTTATGTTAATTGAATTATTCAGATTTCTCTTGAGTTAACATTGCCATCTTATCTCATGTTTCCAGCTCATTAACTAATAACCAAAACCCAAGTAATTAAGGCATGTAGAAAATGCTATTAACTGCCATTGAATTTTGTCTCCCTCTTGGGTTAGTTGAATAGTTGGGTAGAAATCATTTAACTCTTGGCTCACATCACCTTCCTAGGAAATGGCCATGGTCCTTCTGGAATCTTCTCAAATGTTCTGGGCTAGTTTCCTACATTGTGTGTGGGTTCTTAAAGCCTTTTTTCTCAATAACTATTATGCTGCTTGGGAACATGTTGTCAGGAAAAGGAGAAAAAGGTGAAAGAAACATGCTTATTTGTTTGCCGGCTTTCTCAAAGTCTGTTAAAGACAAATGTTAGTTTTTACCCCAAGTGCTCCAGACCCGATTAGCCTCCGTTAGAGAATAAAGTTAAACTCCTTTATTTAAATACCAACATTAAGAAGTGAGCCCCCCGCAGTTCTGACTGCAGAAAGCTCTGTCTTTTGAAGATTTGATTCCTCAGGTGTCTCTGAACATCTTTAGAGAATGCTTAAATATTCCACAAATTCATCCCATTTGCTACATCCCCCAGCTATCAGGCTATGGGTGGCTTCCCTCCTCAATTTTGCAGGTTGTATGTCATTGTCCCAGGAGGGGCATCCCGGGCATGGGATTCCTTCCATCACTGGGCCTGGGCCTGGGCACACCCTCTTTCTTTAACTTACTATAGCGATAGATAGATAATACAGGGTAATGAAGGCTTTGAAATAGTGGAAGAAAATTGTAGTGCAGAGACTGGAAATGGATACCAGATGCAGCCACTCTCACGGTTCATAGGCCAAGAAAGACCTACTGGGGGATCTGGTATGAGTTGAACTGTGTCACCAAAAAAATATGCCAAAATCTTAATCCCCAGTACCTCAGACTGTGACCTTATTTTGAAACAGGGTCTTCTTATAGACATAATTGGTTAAGATAAGGTGATAAAAAATGTGATATGGACTCTTTTTTTGTTTTGTTTTGTTTCTTTGTTTATTTTGTTCTTTAGATTCCACATATAACCGAAATCACATTGCATATGTCTTTCTCTGTCTGACATACTCCATTCAGCACAGTACCCTCCAGGTCCATCCATGTGCCACATACGGCAAGAACCCATTCCCCTCCATGTTTTCCAATGGAGAACAATACTCCATTGTAAAAATGGACCACCTCCTCTTTATCCATTCTTCCATCAACGAACACCGAGGTTGCCTCCACATCTTGGCCACTGTAAACTACGCTGCAATGAAACTATGGATGTACATGTCTCTTCAAAGTAGTGTTTTAGGTTCCTTCAGAAAAATACCCAGAAGTGGGATTACTAGGTCTTTCTGTATCTCTTCTTATAGCCTTCATTTTAAAGTCTATTTTGTCTGGTATAAGATTGCTACCCCAGCTTTTTTTTTTTTTTTTCCATGAAATATCTTTTTTTATCCCTTCACTTTCAGTCTGTGTGTGTCTTTTGATCCGAAGTGAGTCTTTTGTAGGCAGCATATGTATGGGTCTTGTTTTCTTATTCATTCAGCCACCCTATGTCTTTCGATTGGAGCATTTAATTTGTTTACCTTTAAAATAACTGTTGATAGACATGTAGTTATTGACATTTTATTATTCATATTTTTTTGTCCCTTTTTTTTTTTTTTTTTTTTTTTTTTTTGTCTTAAAGAAGTCCCTCTAATGTTCCTTTTACTACTGGTTTGGTGATGATAAACTCCTTTAGGTTTTTCTTGTTTTGGAAGTTCTTTTTCTGTCCTTCGATTCTAAATGAGAGCATTGCTGGGTAGAGTAATCTTGGTTGTAGGCACTTGCTTTTTTCACTTTGAATATTTAATGCCATTCCCTTCTGACCTGCAAAGTTTCTCTTGAGAAATCAGCTGACAGTCTCATGGGAGCTCCTTTATAGGTAACTAACTGCCTTTCTCTTGCTGCTTTTAAGATTTTCTCTTTGTCTTTAACTTTGGCATTTTAATTATGTTGTGTCTTGGTGTGGGCCTCTTTGGATTTATCTTGTTTGGGACTCTCTGCACTTCCTGGACTTGCATATCTATTTCCTTTGCCAGGTTAGGGGTGTTTTCCATCATGATTTCTTCAAATGCTTTCTCAATTCCTTTCTTGTTCTCTTCTCCTTCTGGTACCCCTGTGATGTGAATGTTGGTACACTTTATGTTGTCCCAGAGGCTCCTTAAATTATCCTCATTTTGTGTGTGGGGGTTATTTATTGTTTTTGCTGTTCTCATTAAGTTTTTTCTCCTAGCTTATCTTGAAAATCACTGATTTGATCCTCTGAGTCATCTAATCTACTGTTGATTCCCTCTAGTGTATTCTTCATTTCAGTTATTGTATTCTTTATTTCCAATGGGTTCATTTTTATGTTTTATATTTTTACATTCCCTATTTCTTTGTTGGAGTTCTTACTGAGATCATTGCACATTCTTATAACCAGTGTCTGGTAGATTGAACTCTGTGTCTGGTAGACTGCTTGTCTCCATTTTGTTTAGTTCTTTTTCTGGAGCTTTGTTCTGTTCTTTCATTTGGGACATGTTTCTTTGTCTCCCAATTTTGGTTGCCTGTATGTATTAGACAGAGCTGCTATGCCTCCCCATCTTATTAAAGTGGCCTTATGTAGCACATGTCCTGTGGGGCCCAGTTGGGCAGTCTCCCTGGTCACCATAGCTGGGTGCTCCAGGTGTGTCCCTTATGTTGGTTGTGTGCCCTCCTATTGTATTTGAGGCTTGGTTGCTGTTTGCAGATCAATGGGAGGGATTGACCCTCAGGATGATTTGTTGTGAAGATTGGCCATGACTACAGTGGAATAGCTGCTGTGGAGGGGCTGACCCTATGGAGCAAGATTCGCTTTAGCAGAGCTCTGGTGCCTGCCCAGCCTGACCTTTGTGTGTGTCATCCTTGGAGGTGGCCAGGTGATGCTCTGGCTCAATCCTAAGCTGGACACTGGAACTTCCTGGGAGGGAACCTGCTGTAGGCCAGGATCAGACACAGCATGTATCCCTCCTTGGGCCACCTAGAATGAGTCACAAAGCAATCTGCAGGTGGCCACTGCCTGCACTGGGCTTGGAGTTGTCTTGAAAAGCCAAGTTGTGAACCAAGGTTGGCTGCTGCTAGTGCGTGGCTTAGGGCTGCTCAGCTGGAGGTATGGAACACACTGAAAAGGCACTAGAATTGGCTTGCCTGGGTCTGAAATTTGGATGGGGTAGGGTTTCTGAGAATCACCAGGGAAGGCCAAAGAGTTTTAACCAGGTTGACAGAGACAGATATGGTGGCCACTTAAGTCTGCACAATGGTAGGGAGCAGGGCTCAACAAAGAAACAATGGCTTCCATCTGCTCCTCTGTCTGGGTCCAGGAGAAAGCTGCCCCTCTAACCGTTACCACAAAGCCAGACAATTCAGTTCCTAACCCATATGTCCCTGGTGACTTTCCAGCTGTTGCCCCAGTGCTGAAGCTCAGATCCAGTGAGTCCATCAGCAAGTAAGTCCATGCACAGGCATTTATAAAGGATGGTAATGAAAGAGAACTGGTTTTCCAAAGGAAAAACCTATGTTTCCCCACAGATTAAGGGTGAATGACTGTGTAGTAAAGAAGCACCCAGTGATCCTGCCTAATGAGCTTTCTATAAGGAGGAAGAGAGTGTAGATCCTGGTCCTTCTACATCCCTGACTGGTAGTTCCTTGTCTTTGGACTGGCCAAGATGATGCCAATCTGAGGGCTGCCCTGGCCCCAGGTGGTGACTAGAAAGGAAAGCTTGGTGGCCTCTGGATGTCTACATACTCTTCCAACTCAGTATTTGTACAGGCAACATTCCCAGCTCAGAGCACTGTACCCTGGGCCTCATCACAAGAGTTTCTCCAATGGAGCTGCACCAACATCCAGCTATAGTTACTAGTGATGATGCAGCATAGCAACAGACCAAACCTTGGCTAATATGTACCAGGGAGACATGGTTGGTAGCTTTGTTTTCTTCCCCAAACATGAAATAGTTATTAATTTCATGGCTTTGGTTGAGTAATAATTATTGTTGACCATGAATAGACAAATGGGGCAGCATATCCATTTCAAAAATTTATTTTCTGTTGCACCCTTAAGCCAAGTTCAGTCAATACTTTCATCTAGAAATCTGTTCATTGAAACAAAGCCATAATTTTTGTCCCATTGCCTTTTATTTATTTAAAATAATAATGTCTCTATCCAATTTTCTATCGAAGGACATTTTCGTTGTTTCCATGTTTTGGCCACTATAAATAAAGCTGCAATGAACATAGCAGCACATATATCTTTACAGATAAATGTTTTCAGATTTTTGGGGTAGATACCCAGGAGAGGGATTGTTGGGTCATATTCTATTCTTAATTTTTTAAGGAACCTCCACAGTGCCTTCCATAGTAGCTGTGTTATATATACACAATAGAATACTAATCTGCCATAAGAAAAGATGAAATAATGCCATTTTCAACAACTTGGATGGATCTTGAGATTATTATGCTAAACAAAATAAGTCAGACAGAAAAAGTTGAGAACCATATAATTTTACTGTTATGTGGGATATAAAACTGAAAACAACAAAAGAACAAGACAAACAAATGAGAAACAGAAACTCATACACATAGACAATAGTTTAGTGGTTACCAGAGGGTAAGGGTGGGGTGGGAGGTGGGGGGTGAGAAATGAGGGTAAGGGGGATCAAATATATGGTGATGGAAGGAGAACTGACTCTGGGTGGTGAACACACAATGGGATTTATAGATGACGTAATACAGAATTTTACACCTGAAATCTATGTAATTTTACTAACAATTGTCACCCCAATAAATTTTAAAAATAAATTAAAAAAATACAAAAAACAAAACAAAACTGAAAATGACAAAGAAACGAGACAAATAAATGAAGAAACAAAAACTCATAGACACAGACAATAGTTCAGTGGTTACCAGAGGGTAAGGGAGGAGGGAGGTGGTAGATGAGGATAAAAGGGATCAAATACATGGTGATGGAAAGAGAACTGACTCTGGGTGGTGAACACACAATGTGATATAGAGATGATGTATTACAGAATTGTACACCTGAATCCTATGTAACTTGACTAACAATTGTCACCCCAATAAACTTTAATAATAAGATAATAATAATAATAATAATAATAATAATAATGTCTCAAGATAGTACCACCCTTTCAATTTACAAAACTTGTTTGCATACAAGTGAACTTGGGTCACCTCTCTCCACCTATCCAAACACATTGTAAAAGGGGCATCAGGGCATTGGCATTTTTAAGTTTCCCAGGCAATTCTGGATACCACCAATCCAAGTAGTCCTCTGCTTGTCACCTCTGAATCTTCTACGCCCTACCCTGATCACAAACAGAGTTAGCTACCATCTTCTCTGTTTCCATTGCACTTTTGTTGTGGCTTCCTGAGCTATTTTGCAACAAGTGATTTACTCATTTTTCTTTCGCTAAACTGTGATCCTTGTGGGCATAGATTCTGTCTTGTTCATGTCTATATTTTCAGCACTTAGCAGAGCACCTGGGAGAAGATAACTATTTGATAAATCTTAGTTGAGTGAAACAATCTCATACCATCCTTTCAAAAATGCTATTATATAGACTTTATTGTAATCATTCCTATCTCCTCAAGTCAGAAACTGAGACTCATAGACATTAAGTGCTATGTGCAGAGTCTGATTTGAACCCAGAGCTTCTGACCCCAAGGCCATTGTCCTTTCCAGAACATCATTGTTAATGGGAAATACTGATAAAATTGCTGTTATTTGTGATGAATCATATAAAATAATAGGTTAAAAGTGGTCAACATTTGGCAATTTCTACAGGCTTACACCTAGTACTTTTGTTGTTGCCTTTATTCAAGATTTGACTTTTTGTTAAAAGAGAGCAATACCTAGTAGTCGAAGCAGAAGGGCTGAATGTCTCAATGGGCACAGTGGGTGACAAATGTGCCTAGAAGGCTGGTGAGCAGAAACTCAGACCCTCTGGCTCCTCATAGGACAGACTTGACAATAAAGTGCGTCAAGGGGTGAATTCAGTTTAATGACTGTGTGGACACCAACCTTCTGGATTGGAGTTTTTCACCGTCAGCTCATGGAGCCTGAAATCATGGAGTCTCCACTTTCTCATAGAGTCAGGTCACTGCGCGGGGAGTTAAAAGACCCGGATGTCAGTCTCAGTTAATCTACCACCTTGCTGTGAGAACTCACGAAAGTCTTTGATCTCTGTGAGCTTCACTTTCTTTTTCTTTTTCCTGTAACATGGAGAGAATAACTCGTATCTTACCAGATTAGTCTAAAGTTAAAAAATATATTATCCATGGAAGACCTCACACACTACGCGTATAATGTAGTATACAGTCATATGATGGTTTTATTGTGTCTCTTCCCCTTGTAGAAAGGAAAGGCCAGCAGGCTGACTAAACATAGCATTAAAATATAAATACTTGAATGAAAAACCTAGATGTCTTTAATGATAATACATGAGCATCCTCTTTTTAATGTGAGGTCTCCTCTGGCATGAATAGATTATACAGCCAGGTCATTTTCCATCTTTCCAACAGATTAACTGCTTGTCTGAACTGCTGAAATAGGAATGATGAGCCTCTGAGGAGATGAAGGGTCTTCTGATTAACTCATCTCTTTTCATCTCTTGTAATGAGAAGTTACCTCTGTGCCCAGAGTGTTCTGCTTCTCAGAAGGGCTACAATTCTCATTCCACACACAGTGGCTTGTGGGCACTCAGGCCAACAGTGTAACTGAGGAATTCATTATCTAAGACCTGGAGGAAGAAATAACATTGGGAGTTTAATCATCTTAAAAATAATACATGAATGGTGCATCTCCCTCTTTGTATATTTTGGGCATTCCTGGGTACAACTTTGATAGTATATCTCAATGGTGCTCAAAGTGGGGACACTGGACCAGTACCATCACCATCATCTGGGAACTTGCTAGAAATACAAATTCTTGAGTTCTATCCCAAGCTTACTAAATCAGAAACTTTGGAGGTGGGTCCAGTGATCTGTGTTTTCACAAACTGTCTAGGTGATGTTGAAGCACATTTGACTTCGAGAAGCATGGTATATCTTTCCTGGACAAATTCATGCTCCTTTAAGTAACACAGGGACAAAAATAGTAACATTGGAGTATTTACAGGCCATCCTTCTTTCCCTGGGCATTTACCAAGAGTTTATTGATTATGCTCAGCTTTGTGAGACTTTGTTGAGTTAATAGGTATATGGATGGAGAAAATTGGGTGAAGCTATGAGAATCTAAAGTAATAAGTTTTAAAAAGACATGTTGCAATCTTTAGTTGAAAAGAAAAATTTTGGAAAATATAGATGGGCCAAAAAAAGAGAGGTAGCATCAAGACAGCCAAATGAATTGGTTCTTTTAGGAAAAGACAAAAACAAAATATATGCTCAACTCATTCACTTCTCCAAATTTATACTGCCACTACCAAATCAAAGGCATTATCATCATCTGTCTCCTGGGTCACATCTTGCTTCCTAATGGGACTGCCAGCTTCCATTCCTGTCTGGCTAGTTTGCACGCATTCAGAATCATCTTGAAACAATTCAGATCATCCATTCCCCTATCCACTCAGAACTCTCTAATGATTGTTCTTTGCATTTAGAATGAAACACACACTCCTAACCATGGCCTGTTCAGCTCCGCATGACATGGACACTTATTACCCAAACTCATGTTCATTTTCTCCCCCACAATCAGCTCCAATAGCAATTTTTTGGTCAGTTTTCCAAGCATTCCAGGCTCTTTTCTGTCTCCAGACATTTGCCCATGCTATTAACTCTGCTTGGCATGCTTTTCCTTACCTTTTTCAAAGCTAGCTCCTCCTTCTGCTGTAGGTCTCAGTTTAACTGACAGGTCTTCAGAAGGACCTTATTGCCCAATCTGTCTCAAGTGGGTTTCCCCAAACTCAGTCAGTACTCTATCTGGACTCCTTCGTTGTGTTATGCATAGTATTTATCAGTTTGAAAGGATTGATTTTTTTTTTTTTTTTTTTTTTTGCTTCCCTGACTAGAATGTAAACGTCTCATAGATTGGAATCATGTATGCCTTACTCAGTTTTACTTCTGCCCCTATAGCAACGATGGATACATAGTGATGGCTCAGTAAATGTTCGTTGCATCAATGAATTGGAGCATCTTTGGTGCTGTGTGGTTATTTAGACAGATAGATGGATATTTAGAAAGTTTTGCTTTGTGTTCTGTGGAATAATGCTGCAGCATTATATTATGGATACTTTTCAAGAAACCTTGGTAAAGAACTGTTGGTTTTACATTAGGTGGGTTATAAATATGTGCAGTGATGTGCTATAATAGTACCAGTTCACACTGGCTTGTGAGAACAGATTTGAGCACCTCTTCTTGATTCCATGAGCTCATATTTATAACTTATAATCTGTGACGGTGGGAGCCCTTACATCATGGCAACTGACAAAAACTTAACATCAGAGATTTTTTTTTCCGAAGAAAATTAGTTGTGATTACCAGAAACAGACCCACAAGTGAGATTTTGTTAGAAAGTGATTTATTCTGAATTATTCCAGGGATGAGGGGATAGTGGCAGGATAAGGAAATCGGACCAGTAAGGAAAGAAGACCAAACAGGGATGTGATATCAAGTAAAGTCCCATGGAGTTTTACTTTGGCTCAATCCCATGGAGAAGCCCTGAGAACAGAGTTGTCTGATCAGGGACGAAGGATCTGGATTATTAGTACTTTCACCTCCTAGTCATCGGTTAAGGTGTGTCCCTTGAAGAACGTACATGCTTAGGCATTTTTTTGTTTCTGTGTGCGAACGTAAAGCAAGTTTGGGTAATGTGGGGCCAGAGCTATGACAACCAGACACCAGGGCTGGCTGTTGGGATAAGAGGATCCCACAGTGTAAAGGTAACCCAGGCCCACGTGCAGCTGACCGACAGCCCTGCTCCAAGAGTGCCTCCCAACCTTTAGCATGCATTTGATTTCCCGGCAATATGGAGGTCTGAGGGACCCGGTGGGCTGGGGCTGGGTCTGAGATCCTGAATGTCTGCCAAACTCCCCAATGATGCTCATAATGCTGCTCATGGATCACACTTGGAGGAGCAAGTGCCACAACATGTTTTCAATTGTTTTGTACAGGGATATCAAGTTGTATTTGGCTTATTCAAGGTAGTTTTCATGGGAACGTGGTTCACATAAGAGTTTCAAATAAAACCATGTCCCTAAGTCCCTCAGAGACACGACTGAATCCCAGCATCAAATTTCCTACATTTTATCAATGAAGTCAAACATTTAGATTCGCAAGAGAGGTTTCAGAGCCCCCAGTGCTTCAGAGAAGATAAACTAAGACCACGCGAATTGCCTAAGGGTTTTTGAGCTTGTCATACTAGTACTGGTAGCCAGATGTATTGTCCAGATACCAAACGGTGCTTTGTTTTTTTCTCTATATCTTTTGGCTTCACGTTCATTCATCCATTCAACAAGCATTTAATGATGCTTTGTTATTTGTACCTCACTATGGACTGTTTTGTTGGGACACAAAAATGAATCAGGTTAAAAAAAAAAGCATGTGACATTATTATATAGGGTAATAACCAGAAACTGATTTCTAACTGATCAACCATCTGCAGAGCTTAACTATGTGGGTGTTTAATTGGTGACACAGCTTGGATTTTCCCTGAGTTGCATCTGTCTTGTACAACCAACTTAAAGATGTGAAGTTGCTGCCTACGATACAAACTCAACAAAGAAATAAAGTAGACAATTATTTTTTAAGCCTCATCATTGGAGATGTGAAGGCATAAAGGCTTTTTATTAATTGCACCATGTCAACTATACTCTTTATTTTTATATTCCTCAACAAATGCTAATAAGACATACCAGTGCAGACTGCCTCAGACAAAAATAAACATCATGTACTTGCAGTAATTAATTCATGGCAAAGAGTAATCAGTAGAGTAAGTGAATTTGTGAAATTCTCAGAGTATTTGACAGCTTCTTATTGAAGCAAAAATAAAATATAGTCAGTAAATAGTAAAATGCTAAAGAAAGTGTTGAGTTGTCACCACAGGGTTATATTAAGTAATTGGGGTACTTTGCTTTTCTACTCAACCCACAGTTTTTGCATTCATATTATTGCACCATGAAGGCAGTATTTTGTAGTAAACCTAGTAAATAAAGAGTTGAGCAAAGGGAAACTTCATGAAAGTATTCTTTGATAATACATTTTCTCTAACAGTATGCAAATAAGCTTCCAGATATGTTAAGCCTTACGTGGTTTGCACGGAGCCTCCAACTCAAGTAGTTTGGTTGAAAGAGTGCTGAGGCAGCAGCAATTCAGAAAATCTCCTTTCTTCCATATCCAAATTGTTTAGCACATAGACACTCTTCGCCTGATGGTCTTGAGTATTTTCCAAATCCCCTGCCCCTCGGTGTGTGATTTTGTTGGTGGTAATCTCACTGTTTTAGTTCAGATTTCCCAGAAGCAGAGCCTGAGGTGAGGAATCTTGTGAAAGTAGTTTATTGAGTACACTTGAGAGAAAGGCATAAAGAAAAAAGCTGGGCAAAAATATGACTTCAGGGTAAGTCTAGCCTCAGGTGGATCCCATGGGGAACTCTGGACTGTGAATTACGCTACAGAGTTGGCCAACTTTGAGGCAAGGGCCCAGCCTTTTGTGCCCCCAGGTCAGTTAATCAGGGAATGACTGTGTGTGGGGAGAGGTATACTATCTCCCAGGTGAGGTCGCTTCATTTGGCCAAGCACAATTCTTGTTTTAAAGATTTGGAGAAGGGGACATTTGAGATCCAATATGCACAGTAGCTGAGGGATGATGCATTAGCCCAATAAAGGGAATCTGGGTGGGGCCCAGACCTCACCTACTATGCTCACCTGGGAAATGAGGAAAGGAGAAAAAACATGACAACTTTGTTTATGAACTAAGTGCTATGATAAAAATAGCAAAAATAATGACTTTGCACTAATTACCAAGTCTTGGCTATAAGAACATCTTGTTTCCTGGTATTATTCATAGACTTGTCATTCCTAAGCAAGTTGAAAGTTAATACAATAATGATCTCACACTTCTCTGCTAAGGTCTTAGCATAAAACATGCCAATAGAAAGCAAGGTGATTGTTACAACATTGGGGGAAATTGACCAGGGGAGCATGGGCTCCTGCATTGGGTGACAGAATCAGGGAGGAGCCCTGCAGTAAGTTGACTGATCCTTGGACATGAGCTGGTACTATTGTGGTGAGCATGTCACTTCCTGTTTCTGGGTAAGTCTTCTGCAAACCTACATTGACGCCTCCTATGTTCCTAAGACATTACGTGAATAGGGGCCAGAGCATTTCAAGCCCCGGGCAACTAACGCTGGAATCTGTCATCCGTCACAGCCACCCTGAAGGAGAGCCTGGATGGTGGAAATACCCTGCCTGGGAACATGGGTGCAAGGTCAGGGGAAACAAAGATTGCTGACCGTTTTTTCTTTGCCCACACTTGATCATTGCATAGGCATTTTTTTTTTTTTCTTTTTCAAAATCCCGTGGGGTTACAGGTGTCTGTCTCTGATCAGTCTGCAGGTACAGATTAGAAGGACTTGGGATGAATACCCCCTCCTCTATGCCTCTCTTTAGCTCTAAGGGCATCTGGAACACTAGATGTGATGCCTCACATAGACTGATAGTTTCCTTCTTTCCTCTCTTCATTTTCTGTCTTTCCTTTTTCCTCTTTTCCCGTCTCCTTTCTTATTTCCTTCCTTACTCCTTCATTTTAAAAATTTACCTTTCTTCTTTATTCTTACAGTCTCTCTGCCTTCCTTCTTTCTCCTCTCTTCCCTATTTCCACCCTTACCCTTTTCACTTTTCTCTGCCCCATTTCATATGTTCAATTGCCCGCTGATAGTTTCACTGGCCCCTCTTCTCTACTCTCCCTTCTGTCTCCCTCCTCGTTTCCCTTCCTCCTGCTTATCCTTTCCCTCTTGCTTTACATCTCTCTTCTCTCTTCTCTTTCTTTTCCTCTCTCCTTCCTTGGTTTTCACAGCACTGTTATGGGTTCCCAGATAGCCAGAATGCCTGCCATATTCAAACTGGCTCTTCAGCCTCCAGCCTGACCCAGAGATTCATTACAGGACAAGGTTTGTTATAGTTAATTCAGTGGAGGTGATACAACCAAATGTTCTAAATGTCTGTGTTTAATAATTCAGGGGAAGGTACCAAAAAATGTGAGAGGCAGGTAATTCAGCAGGGCTCTGGATTTGCTTCCAAACTACTTAGCACAGGCTCAGCTCTGTCAGCCCCTGGCCTGCCAAGGTCTTAACGTTTTGGACGAGCAGCTCTACCACACTTAGGGATTCTTTTTCAGATTCCCCAATTTCCAGTTCATGGCGTTCTTTGCAGAGTTCAAATAATGCTGAAATCAGTTCACCATTCCCACCAGCCAGCTTTGAGCAAGATCTGTCTCAACTGCCTCACTCTCATTACACATCCCATCTGTCTCTGATGCTCCTTTGGCAGTTGAAGATCTTGATGCATTATGCATCTAAGAATATTAGAGAGATTGTACAAATACCAAGCTATCAAAACCAGGAGACCAGAAATAATAGGAGCATCTCTTTCAAGAACTTTTCCTCAGTTCTAATGTCAAGGGAGATAATGGTATTGGTTGGAGAATTTTAATGGGAGCAAAAATACAAAATCACAGACACAAGCGTACACTCATAATCTCATACCATTCTAAGGATTGACTTTATCAATTTGGTTGAGAAGAATGGAAGTATTAAATATCTTTTGGCCATAGACTTCCAGAATCATTAACCAACTTTGTGATTCAACAAAGGCCTAGATATTGCTAAGGATACTTCCAGAGAGAGATGCAGTTTATGTATAAATAGATAAATAGATGAAAGTAGAGGATACTATGTCTTTTATGGGTGGCTTAATGCTATCCATAGAGCAATATTTTAGCCATAAAAGTGAGCATATAGGAAGAATTCATGAGAATCACATTCTCACATTGTTGATTTGCCAATTTGACTAGTAAATCAAATTATTAGAAAGATCCAAGCATACTACTTCAGAAAAGACTGTTATCACCAGTAGACATGAAAGAGTTAATTAACTGTGGTACATATGGCGAATGTATTGGTGCTGAGTAAGAAGGCCAGAGTCTTAGAGGCTCAGAACATCAGAGAACCTGCCAGCCAGGGCTGCAAAACACAAGGAGGGGTGCTTACCAAGACTTGAATACCCCCAAACACAACCTTCAAAATCCAGCGTAATTACCTCATGTAGTTGCCAAACCTTTGTTTATTTGCTAAAATGTATCCCCTGGGTCTCACATCCAATTGCTGGCAATGACTGAGGGATTTCCCATAGACTTCAAGCACCGGAAGTCTATGCTGTTTGGTCCCCTGCAGTTCAGGGTTGCCACCAGGAGTCAAACCTGTTTCATTACCCATCTTCCTCTGGAGCCACAAGCTCTGTCTCTCTTTCTCGCTGTTTTCTACGTTTACTCTCAGAAGAGGAAAGACTTCTTTTGTACTTGAGCCATCACCACTACCCCCAAAATGGCATCTTTGGGCACTGAATCCACATAATTTTTACAAGTTTCCTTCCAAATCCAAATGTCCCAGTCTTTCTTGACCCAAGTGCCCAATATCAGGAGAAGACATCTGATTGGCTCTATTTGGCCCTCTAACTAGCTCCAGTCCAATCAGATATGACCAAGGAGTAGAGTCATGTAGCACACATACTGCTACTTTCATTTATTTGGTGGAGGGAGAGTAGTAATCAGAAAACATGGGAGTGGCTGGAAACATTAAGAGATGTCTGTCATATTATTATAATATTCCAAAAGTTGAGATGAGGAACAACACCAGAATGATGATCATGGAAATAAATTGTAAAAGGTGAATGGATCTGCGATCATATCCTAATTGTAAAGGGGGGTGATGGTAGGAGAGGGTAAAGGGGGATCAAATATACGGTGATGGAAGGAGAACTGACTCTGGGTGGTGAGCACACAAAGTGATATATAGATGATGTAATACAGAATTGTACATCTGAAACCAATGTAATATTATTAACCATTGTCACCCCAATAAATTTAATTAAAAAAAAGAAAAACAAAGAAATGTCAAGAGCCTTAAACTCTCTATAAAAATATGAGAGTTATATACAAATTTGAACTTACAGAATTTAACACAGTCATCAAGCTAATATCCCCAAGGCAAAAGCAGTTCTATTTGACATTAAAATAGTCAGTTTAAAGTAAACAAATCTGTATGATGGCTTTAAATGAATGCATGTTATTACTTCACTGAATTAAATGTGTTTTTTAATCGTATTAAAGACTGAATAGTCTTCATTATTTGATTCTCCTCTGAATAGAAAGGTTCTTATTTCTTTCAATATGTAAGTGAAATTATCTTCTCACTTCCCAGCTCTCCTTTCCCCTTGAAGGAAATGTGTCCAATGCTCTACCTTTCAGGTTAACTTCTTGCTGTGCCAATAACTTCTTGAATTACAAAGGTGACCTGCAATAAACCCTGAGATATGAGTTTTATAAATAAAATCTCTACCTCTGTCATTGCTGCCATTAACTCAAGTGCACAGACCTACAATTCTTCCTTCTCTGACCCAAATCAATCAGTCCCCAAGTCCTGCCAATTTCTCTTTCTCGATGTCTATCAAGTCCATCTCTTTCAATATGTTTCTCCTTCAATCTTGTGTGGACATGACTGCTCCAGGAATAGTTCCAAGGCACAGCTTTGCCTTTGTCTACCTTTCTGCTAAAAACAACTTTTAATGGTTCACCACTCTTTTCAGAATGGGGTCCACTTTCACCACCCTCGTTTTCTGGAATCTTTCTACCACTCAAACTTTACTCCCCTTGCTACCCAAAGATGATGTTAAGTTGGAGGAGACTAGAAAGAAGACACAAAGTTTGGTGTGGTGTTATGTGGTGGGTTTGGGTAATGAGGCTAAATTCCTTCAGCCAAATGAGAAGAAATCCACCTGAGTTTACCTGGTTTGGTTGTCTTACAGTCTTGGTGTTCTTTCCTTCGTTATCAGCATATTGGTCCTTGAAATGATTTCAGAGCCTCCCAGTATCTTCGGAATGAGCCTCCACACTGCATTGCCTCCTTATCTGTAATGTATCATGTTGCTCTGTTAGAGGATGAATCAGAGGCCAGAGGGGCAGATTTTATTTAAAAGCTTTTCTGCTTCTCCTCTTGAAATCCTGGTTCTATAATCAATATTAGTGGCATTTGCTCATAAAGGCATTTTCTGGAGGGGCTGCATTGCAGTCATTTCATTATTTGTGCAACTTTACAGAAAATGAATTTTGATATTTGTGTTCTCATATTGGCCTATATGTACATTTAAAATTGTTCTTTTTTTTTTTTATGGAAGGAAAGGTAAACATGTAGAGATAAATTCATAGGTAATCGAAGGACTTAGAGTCATAAATTGCCCCCGGCATCTGGGTTGTGGTGGGGGCTCTATCTGTGTGTTCTGGAGGTGTAGCCCCCAGCTGGTTTCCAACCCCTTCCTCTCTGCTGGGGGTGTGCAGTCACTTGGAACACAACGTCTTTTGGGAAATCCCAGTTCTCCTGCTTTCTTGGCTCCCTAGTCTCTAACTATCATAGAGTTGATAGTGTCTTCTATGGATCCATTCAACAAATATCTGTTTTTGAGGACCTACTATGTGCCCAGAACTCTCGTAAGTACCAAAAACAAAAGTGAAGAAGGTCATGGAAGAGTAGGGTTGGAAAACACCAGCCAGGCATGAAAGTGCCTGATGCATAGCATCTAGTCAAAACATGACGGGGCCTTCAGCCTTTATTTATCCTGGAATTTGTCTGTTAGTGTCAGTGGCAGGTAGACACAGGTTGTTATCTATGTGTCCGTCTAAAATAGAACAAACACTTACTGAGCACCTCACCTGGACTTAATATCATACTACATACTAGAGATACAACTAGGAACAACACATAGACCCTTCTTTAAAAATGCTCACAGTCTATTGGATGCACGGAGGGGAGAGGAATGGGCCACCTATAGTAACAAATAAATGTGTGGTCCACCCCTTTTTCCTTCCCATTGCTCTCCATCCTTACTCCTGGAGGAGGTGGAGTGTCTCTTAGCATAATAATCCTTGGAAGTTATTATTTGAAAGGTGATCAACATTTCTACCACTTCTAATAAGACTAATAATACTAATAATATTAAAACAAATGACAACTAACATTTATTGCCATAGACACCAGAGGCCAGAGGTGTCGCTGCTGCCAAACACAGAGAGTGAGGAAGTGGTGGTTTGATGGAGCCAGAAACCTGGGTGAGGGAAGGGGGTAGAATCAGGAAGGGAAAGGAGGGGAGAAGAGACTGGTGGTGCCCATCTAAAGTGGGCACTGCCTGGGTCTGAAAAAGTTTTCTGTAGAAAAATCCTTTGATTCAGATGCCAAGTATGTTTGAGCTTGGCTGGAATGAAGAATTATTTCTTTCTGGTGAGGACCACTTGGGTATTGTGACACATGCGTGGGATATACCATTCAGCATCATAGGTCCCAAGATAGAGCTTTCTGGGGAGACACATAAAAGGGAATAGTCAGTTTTACTTGATTGAGGGTCTAGAGAGAGGAAAGATATCTTTAAGTTTAAAGTGAGTCTTGGAAGGTAAGTTGATGTTTACCAGCTTCCCCTCCCCCCAATATGGAGAAGGGCATTCTGACAGAGCAGTGAGCATGGGTAATGGTACATAAATCCAATAGAGAGCAGTCTTCAGAGGAATCACAAGAAGTTGAACTTAAGCTGGGGTGATGCGGCCGCAGAGGTTGCCATGGACAACCTTGTAAACCAGACTTGAGACGAGAATGTGAGGAGCCATTGAGGACATCTTTGCAGAAGACTCACCTACTCAGGCTTGGTTTCTAAGACTCACTCTGGCATGTCCGGAGGAAGGTTGGGAGAAAGATCCATAATGCTCTGCATTGCTCCCAAAGCTACTCTCCACATGGAGATGCTACGTGGAGCTCCTACAGTCCTTTAAACATATCTTGAGTAGATGAAAGGAGAAGAAAGCTATCTAACACATGTTTTTGTGCCTTTGAACTTCTCAGAAAAATGACAAGCTGTATATTGTTCAGGGAGCAGATGGAAGATCACTCGTGGTTTATATTTATATCTGTGAGAAATCTTCAGGATTGAGCAATTTAGCAATTCTTCTGTTGCGTGTGCTATAAAAATCCATTGGCCAAATGAAACCTTAGTGTTGATTATGAAAACAAAATGTGCTGCTCTACTTCTCCATTTTTTATTTAATTAACAAATATCAATTTTGTGTTTACTAATGCTGAATGGCAGTTGTACTACTCACTGTAGGAGAAACCAAGATGAATGCAAATACCAATACTACTAACCTTAAAACTACAAATACCAATACTATTAATTAAGATGATAGTAGCCAACATTTATTAAGTGAGAATTTATATCAGGCATGTTGCTAAATGCTTTACGTGGATTATCTAATTTAATCCTTATAAAAACACTAAAAGATAGATAGATGTCATTATTCTTTTTATTATACTGATGAGGAAATGTACCCAGAGAGACATAGTATGAGATTACACCACTAGTTAGAGATAGACTTCGATTTGAAATTTGTCTGACACCAGAATGAGCTTCTAATTTGATACTCAAAGAATTTAGATTCTAATTGGTGATATGAGCCAATAAAATGGGAAACAGTAAAAATGTCACAAGACAGATACACAATGAGTATAAATGGGTTCAGAAGTTGACCACATTTGGTTTGGGAAGATCAGGGAAAGCTCTGTGGGGGAGAGATCTTTAGGTTGGGTTTCTCTAGAAGCAAACCCCGACACAAGGACTGAAGTGTGAATAGATTATTTGGGAGGTAATCCCAGAAAGCACTGTGGGCAAGTGAGAAGGGACAGAAGCCAACAAAGAACGTGCTCTAGAACAGGTCAGCACTGGGGACAACAGAGGTTTAATCTCCCTGAGGACTCTGGGAGATAGTATAGAACATGCTTTAAAATAATGCCACTGCCAAGCTGAGGAAGCTGAGGTATTTATACTCCTATTCCAATCTGTTATTTGTCTGAAGCCTGCTCCTGCCTTCATTAACCACTAAACATTTTCAGCCAACCTCAGGCACATGCCCTCAAGGCAGCGAGTATCCAGGCTTAAAACAAAATGAGGTTAGAATGTACTGGAATGGCAGCTGCTGAGGGGAAATGGACTCGGCACCAAGAGCATCCATTGTAACGTTTGAATTGTGCCTGTCCCTCGATGTAAAGGAAACAGGAGACTGGTCTTTCCTCTGATCAGCTGTGTGCCCAGTGAAAAGTCTCAAATTCTACTTCTGAAGAAGGGAAGCAGAGCTACAGGGAAGCAACTCAGTCTCTGCTACAGTGTCACTTATGAATGATCCACAGCTGGATGTGAGCTACACAAAAACAAGCCTCCAGCCAGAGAAGGTCTCCCTGAAAAAGTGTTAACTGAGCTGAGCTCTGAAAGCTGAGATCAGCCAGGGTGTGTGTGAGTGTGTGTGTGTGTATGTGTGTGTGTGTGTGTGTGTGTGTGTGTGGTGAGGAGGGATGGTAGCAGCAAAGGGCTTGAGGCAGAAGAAAACATGATAAATTGGGTGGTCTGAAAGAAAGGCAGTGCAACAGGAGTTAGGGGAACAGGAGGTTGGAAAATAAGGGAGGTAGGATGCCAAGGCCAGGTTAACGTGAACTAGCCTGTGAACCGCATGCACTTAAATACCGGGCCTCTGCCCAAATACTGTGTTCCTTTGACCTCGCTGACAGTCAGCATTATCTGAAGATCATTAAGGAGTGAATGCAGTTATAAAAACTTCAGTATTGTAACAGATGGTGGGTGAGATGTCTGGGTGTAGTCAGGCATTCAGCACCTCTGAAATCATACCAAGTGCATGGCGATCTGTGTTCTTTAGGATACCTTTGGTTTTAAAGAAACTATGACTCACATTGGCTAAATAGGAAGGACATTGATGTCCAGAGAGAGGTGTGCGATTCGGCTCCCGTGATGAGGGATTTGGCTGTTTTGTAGCTGTCCTCTTGACTCTTTCCTTTCCTGTAGCAAATTTGTTTTCAGCTTGGCTTTCGCCACGGTCATCCATGCCAGCAGGGACTGGAACAACGTACTGCTTTGTTCTAGTGGGAGAGAGATAATCCATCTCCCTAACTATATAGATAGATGTTCTTCTTTTCAGTCTTATTAGACTGACTGGCATATTGAGCCAACCCCTGGACCACTGATGGCTAGGAGAATTTCCAGAGCAGATTGGCTGAAGTTTGAAATCCAATCACCATCAAGGAGGACGAAAGTACCAGCATTGGCTTAGACTAATCAAGAATCACTTCTAGAGATGAAGATGGAGTTAGTAGTCACGGGAGTACAGTGGATACCTGAATGAAATAATGATTTTGAAAGGAAGGAGAGCAGGCAAAATGATGCTGGGCTAGTCACCAAAAATATCTACTCCACTACTAATTCCATGTTTTTCAAAATAGCCACAGAAAATGCAGGACTAGTAAGTGATACATTTCCAAGCACAGGTTTCCTGGAAAGCATTCATCTGAGGCAATGCAGTATTGCAATTGAAAGCCTAGACGGTGGGCCCAAACAGCAAAGTCCAGATCCAGGCTCCACCCTTTGCCAGATGCATGATCTTCGACAACATAAATTCTTGGTTGTTATTATCTATATAATGGAGGCACTAATAGTCATCGCTACCACAAAGAGTTGTGCAATTGCTGAAGTTAGAGGATATTTGTAGAAATCCTGTTTCAGGATTTCTAGGCTCATGGTTAAGAAACCAATAAATTTAAGCTAACATTGTTAGCTGTTTGCTTAGTACAAAATGTTTTTCTGCAAGTTATGATAACATAGAATGAGAACTTGTGATGTGATTGGGAATTTCTGGCTTTAAAACATCTTTGGGAATCGGTAAAATTCTTATGAATTTTAAATGAGTTCTTCAAAGTGTCCAGTTCACAAATCTGGGTTTTGAAATGCAATGAAGGCATTCAAAAGAGCTTTCCTGATATGAACTCACCACTAAGATATTAACATTTCCGTGTATTGACATTACTGAGCCCCTTCAAGGAAGAGATGGACTTAAATATGAATGAATGAAGTGAGAACCGAGGCATAATTAGTGAGAAGGGATAATGGCACAGTTAGTAGACAGGTGATATGTAGAATTAGAGAAGTCTCCAAACACCTATCTTCCATCACCCAAAAATCATTACAGCTGGTTGGGGCTGGGGGAGCTAGGAGAACTAGCTTCGTAAGGGTGATTCCATTGCTTCTGCCAAAACACGTCCAGCCATTTTGTAGTTTTGAAAATCTCCCTCCTGAGAGAACGAGAAGATAATTTTCAAGGCAGCTAAGCCCACATGACCACTAAAATGGAAATGGAATTAATGGAATAGTTTTTATATTCCGTCTCACACTCATCTATAATAAATCACATGAAGCCACAGAATTTCTGCATTTATCATACAAATAGTCCCTTTCCTCCTAATGGCAATAGCTCTGTCTTTAAATACCAGAGAAACAGATTATTTGTCTAGAGTCTGGGGAAAGACAATATTTGCTCATAAATGGTTATCAAAGAATCGTGCCTGTGCTGTCCCGCTGCCATTTATCCTTGGGACTGTTGGGCAGTGAGACAGTGCTCAGATGAGAGGAGTGCAGGGAAAGACCTGTCCTCCCTTCCTGCTTTTGGTCCATGCCCTTAATGAAAGTGTACCGTTCTGTTATCAACATTGTGAGGAAAGCCACATTGAGAGGACTTCATCTTTTCTTCTGTAACTTGTATTGAAAACTGAAAGCAGGTGCATCAGGCAACTCAGAGGCTCTTGAACAAAAGTACATTAGCCCCAAAGGAAACAAAAGGAAAACTTCTGAGAATGATAAACATTCTTTGTGCCGAGATACTACCTTTTATCTGCGATCTTAAAGAACCTTGTGAGTAAGAGTGTCGTTGCCATTCCCCAAGCACAGGGCCAAGGTGAGTCCAGACACACAGGATAAAAGAATCCTCTCTTGTCATCCTGAGTCTTTAGAGCCTAAACTGCTCCTTTGTTGAAACTAAGCAAAGGGAAAGAATTTTGCACTGGAATATTAGAGTGAAATCATTGAAATTGGTGGTGTTGGCTCAAGGGTATGCTTCTCTCACTCCAGTTGCTCCCTGGAGTTCCGGCCTGGTGTGCCTGGTGGTTCATGAAATTTCAGGGTAAGGACAGATCTATTTTAGTGGAACGTTTGTTCTACTCAAGCGTTAATATATCATTTAGCTGCAAGTAACAAAAACAGTGGCTTAAACAAATAGTATAATTGGCTTACATAACAAAATCTCCAGCATTAGAAAACTGGTCCTTTTAGTATCTGTTCATCCTTAGCAGGTACCTTTTGGGGGTTAGATCTGTGTTTGCGACTTATCACATTGCTGTATCGAACAAAATCCTAGTTCTGTTAACCAGGAGAAAATGTCTATTTGTTACTAAATTAATGAGGTTAACTGCAGTAAATAATTGAGAATATTTTTAAATATTAAAACAAACAAGGATATAGTACATGACAAAACACAAATTTGCATGCAAGTTTAAGATAATAGTTGAAGAAATCGTATGCTTTCAGCTTGCACTTCAAGCCTGCCTTAGCATATAACTGCCCTCCTTCCACCCCTGCCCTCATCTGACCCAACTTCCACATAGTAACTGGGCCACCTTTGAAAGGTATGATCTGACTATGTTGCTCTCTTGCTTAAACCCCCTTAATACCATCCCAACAGTGTCGGGGTAAAGTCTAATACCCATATTATGATTGAAAATCCCTGAGAGTCTCTTCTCTGCCCTATTTATTGCCATTCCTCCCACTCACCCTTGAAACTCCTACTTCCATTCTTCAACATAGCCAAGCAATCTTGCCATTGAACTGGTGTGCACTGTACTTTCTTTCTGCTGGCTAACCTCAGCCATCCTTATAGCTGTTACTTCTGATGAGCCTTCCTGGATGGCTCCTGACAAGATCTGAGGACTTTCCTGTTTGCTCCTTCAGCACCCTCTCACTGCATGTGGAGTTCTTTATCAGAATTGCTATAGGTTATTCCAAATCTAAAATTTTTCCATCTTATCCACTTTGTTCACTGTTTTATTCCCACTGCCTAGCATATTGTCCGGCACTCACTAGGCATTCCCTAAGTATCTTGATTTTTAGTTTGTTTCTTACTTGAAGTTTGTTGAAATACTCCTAACTCACTTATTGACAACACGTTATACCTGGGAAGCGCTATACCTTTCCACAAAGTTTGAACAAACAGACACAATCCAGACATTAAGAAAGGGAAATAGTTTCCAAATGTGGCCCCAGTGCCTAGTCCAGCAGGAAGATTTAGTAGAATATGAGAATTTTTATCACAGCTACTCCTAGGAGAACTTGCTTTTAAGTTCTTCAATTAAGTAAGCCTTTTATTTTGCTTGTGACTTGTTTTGTAAAGATGCCTGTCATCTCATATTTAAGAATGTGTTGGTGTTTGTTTTGTTTTCCTCCAAGTTTACAAACAAGAGTGTGGGGCCTAGAATACTTATTAAGCTGGCTTTCCTTCTCTCCATTCTCTAATCTTTCTTACTGGGTCTTGTTACCATTTATTTCAGGCAGGCTAGAACCTGGCAGCAGGAAAGATGGCACCTGGGAGGCCCAACAGGCCAGCCTTATTGGTGCCTCCAGATTCATGGTTAATGTTTCAGAAGAAAGACATGCAGAGAAAGGAGTTGTCTGAGCTCCCAGATCCAGCCGTATCTCAACCTAGATACTCCCTTGGACTCCCAGGTGTGTAAGTCAGTGGATGTCCTTTCTGCTTAAGCAGTTTTGAGTTGAGATTTGGTCATTCACAAATGAATAGTGAATACAGGATTTGGAATTGGAAATGCAATAGTTGATTAGCCAATAGATTATCTTAATGCTTGTGGCCAATGGTGAGAGGAGTTATACTTACCTGAACTACTGAATATTCTATTATCAGAAAAAGAGGAAAAGGCTGCCAGGAGACAAAACCCAAAGATATATACTTTGTCCCCTATCATATGCCCCTTTTGTCACTGCAGTTTCTGCTAAATTCATGGATTACCTTTATTTAGGAGATTAGAGCTTCCTTTGGGATGGTAAGAGGACAACTTTCTGAAAATTAATTCTCCAAATGCCAGTTTGCCAAGACTAGTTCACTGCAAGTCAATTTATCAAATATCAATGGTAAATTTTAATTTAAATTCAAAGCATATGCATGAATCAGAACTAGCCAAAATACATCATATAACAAATTAGGATTAAAGGAACACTCCCATATTAACACTTAGATTTTATTTCTACAGGACAAAATATATTTTTGCAAATATTGTACTTAATAGTCAAAGTTGCCCATTTCTGTTAAAACTGTTAAGTACTTTGTTAGATTTTACAAAATTATAATGAGCACACTGACAACACCAAATGCTGGCAAGGATGTGGAGCAACAGGAACTCTCATTTATTGCTGGTCGGAATGGAAAATGGTACACTTTGGAAGACAGTGTGGTGGTTTCTTATGGAATTAAACCTACCATTCAAACTGGCAACTGCACTCCTTAGTATTTACCCAAGGGAGTTGAAAACATATGTCTACATAAAAATATGCACACAGATGTTTATAGTGGCTTTATTTATAAATATGAAACTTTGGAAGCAATCAAAATGACCTTTAGTAACTTAATGGATAAACTATAGCACATCCTGACAAATATTATTCAATACTAAAAATACATGAGATATCAAGCCATGAGAAGACAGAAAGGAAACTTAAGTGCATGTTACTAAGTGAAAGAAGCCAATTTGGAAAGACTACATAGTGTATAATTCTAGAAAAGGCTTAACTATGGAGACAGTAGAAAGATAAGTGGCTGATGGTTGGGGGTGAGGGAGGGATGGATAGGTGAAGAATAGAGGATTTTCAGGTTAATGAAAATACTCTGTCTGAGACTATAGTGATGGATATGTTTTATGATACATTTGTCCAACACCATAGAATGTACAACACCAAGAGTAACGTTTAATGTCAACTACGGACTTTGGGTGATTCTGATGTGTCAATGTAGGTTCAGCAATTGTAACAAATGTACCAAACTGGTGGGGATGTTGATAAGTGGGGAGGCTATGCATTTGAGGGGACAGGGATTTATAGTACAGGAAATCTTTTTACCCTCCCGTCAATTTTGCTATGAAACTAAAACTGTACTAAAAAAAAAAAAGCCTTAAAAAATTACAATATTTCTGACAAAAAAATAAAATACAATGAACAAGTTTAGTGTATTTGGCCAAATGATCCTGGGTTTTCTCCATTGACCGAGATCTAGAGGGGGTGACTGGACCCATTACTGTTCTCAGGTTCATTTGACACATTTAAATTGACTGCTGTTTCTGTAAGTGTGCAGGCTGCAGTTATTCAATACATTGCTTTGCCCTCCTCTCCTTTACCAAGTCTCAGATCTGATAATAAGTGGTCTCGTTTTTGAGATAATTTCTTTTCTTTCTTATTTCTTTCTTTCTTTCCTTTCTTTCTTCCTTCCTTCCTTCCTAATTTCCTAACTTCCTTCCTTCCTTCCTAACTTCTTTCCTTCCTAACTTCCTTCCTTCCTTCCTCCCTCCCTCCCTCCCTCCCTCCCTCCCTCCCTTCCTTCCTTTCTTTCTTCTTCTTTTTTTTTTAAACACACTATTGTGGTTAAAGGGCCAGCTTTCCAGGATTCGACTCAGCCATTTACTGAATCTTTGAAACTTGTGTAAGTCAGAATAAGTTAGGTTATGCTACAGTACAAAATCCCCTATAAGTCTCAGTGCCTTAATGCAACAGTGTTTCAGTTCTTGTTCAACATGTGTTAACAAGAAGAGACTCAGGTCATCACTGTCCTTACTGAGCGACCTCACAGAGCTACCTCAATGTAGAGCTACACTATCTGAACACATGGCCCTTCAGTCAGCTCAGCCAAGGAAGAGACAGCATAGAGTATCACACATGTAGTCCTGCATGCTTCTACTCAAAAGTGATATTTCACTTCCATTCATATTCCATTGGCCAAAGCAAGTCATATTGTTACACTTCAGGTGCCTAGGGGACTGTAATCTTCCATGTACCTGATTCGAAGAGAACTGGATATGGGTGAACATTAGTATTGTCAGGTAATTACTTGTTCTGTGCCTCTGTTAGCTCATCTGTAAAGTGAAGGTGATAATATCCATGTCACAGAGCTATTTATGAAATTGAAATTAAACAGTGAATGTAAAATGCCTAACACTGCACTCGGTATTCAGAAATAAAAATTAAGTTTTTTATTAAACTTTTTTAAGTTTAATAAAAAAGTTTTTAAAATTTAGTAATTTAAAAAAAATTACTATTATCGGCATGAATATTTATCTTTAGGGCAGATGACTACATGAGCAGCATCATTCTAGGTCTTCTTCGAGGTATAACTTATATATAGGATCAAATTAGAGAATGTGGAATGAACAAGTTATGTAATCACCGCATTTATTTCTTCTCCTCTTTTCCTCCCTTTCTGACGTCATCATCCACTCATTTACTAAAGCTAGAAATTTAGACATCGTCCTCAACACGTCCCCTTTCCTCTCCTCCCTAATTTATTCAGTTCGCTAAGTCCTGTCTCTCCAGCCCACTGTTACCACTGAATCAAAACCACCATCATTTTTTTTTTAGCCTATAGCGATAGCCTCACATCTGATCTCCTCAGCATCCCCTCTTGTTCGTCTCCAACTCCTATTTCACACAGGAGCCAAAGTGATTTTTTTTTTTAAATGCAGACATGAATAAGCTTCTCTCTGGCTTATATCCTTAAGTGGTTTTCCATTTAATTTTTTTACCGAAGCCTACAAAGCCCTCTGAATATGAGCAGCTCCTCTGCCTAAAGCTACATTCCAGTTCCACAAGGATGAGAGTCATCCACTGTTTCTCCAGTTTGCTTTCACTGGATTCTGATGCATTTGGCCACAACTCTTGGTGTACGTCTTTGTTTGCAGCATGGGGTATTCTCTTCTCTTCCAAATGAAACTGCAATCAAGACAGGGCAGACTCAACAGCCAAACCTGCCACCTCCTGTGGGTGCTCTGAGGGCTCTCATTTTCCCAGAAAATAGAGATAGGACTTTTTGCTTCCACTTGTCAAAAGCCCTAAAATTGTCAGTGTGTCACAATAACTCAAAGGGTTGTAAACCTCCGTGTGATTGAAGACTATGTGACAATTTCAAAACTTTTACCACCTTCTCTATTTTTAAGGTGGCAGATAGAGTCAGACGTGAGATAAAATTAAAAATGATTGTTGTTACACTTGGTTCCATCACACAATCCCTCTGAATGTGACTCTAGAAGAGACAGGGGCTTCTACACCCAGATGAGACACACTTGTCACAACATGCAATGCAGTTCCGTTCTGCTTGGCAGGTCTGCAAACATTTGTGACTGTAAGCTTTTGTTTTTCTTTTTTTTTTTTCTTTCCCTGAGGACAGCATGGATTTTTAAATCAACAATGTTGAGGCATAATTTACATAACAACAAATGTACAAATTTTGAATATGTAGTACAATGAATTTTAACAAACGTATTCTCTCATGTCAGCACCGCCACAAAAAATATGAGACATTTCCATTGTCTTCAAATGTTCTCTGAGCACCTCTACAGCCATCCCTTCCATCCTTTGTTGAAGCTAATCATTAATCTATTTTCTGTTACCAGAGATTAGTTTTGCTGTTCTAGAATGTGATATAAATAGAATCATGCAATATCTATTCTTTTGTGTCTGGCCTCCTCCTCTCAATAGCAGGCTTTTTCAGATTCATCTATATTGCGTGCATTAGTAGTTCATTTTTTCTGCATTGTATTCTATGAATATGGAACAATCTGATTTTCTGTTCTCCTCTTGTTGGACATTTGGATCATTTCTAGTTTGGGACTCTTCTGAATATAGCATCGGTAAACATTTGTGGACAGGTCTCTTCTATGGATGTTTTTATTTCTCTTGGGGAAACACCTTCCCTATGTTAGCCTAATTTTAAAATTCTCTATGATTGTCTTAAAATTAAAATAGCAAGTTCAATATTTTCATTTAGATATTTTAAATGAAGATACTGTTGTCATGACACTCCCTTTTAAAACTCTCTCAATTTATAGCAATTTTAAAAAAAATAGTACTTTAGTACAATTAGTTTCATCAAGGTAAAAATACATAATTTACATATTTATTAACAATGGCAAGTAATCATGTCAGCAAATGTTTATCATGCATCTACCAAGTGAAACATATCGTATGAATACCATCTGTGGGATAGTAAAGTTATTTCTACTGTGAAAGGCTCTGCAATCCATATGGGAATAATGAATCAATGTGTATAAATCAGAGACTTCAAAATAATGATGAGTCAGGGGGTACACACTAGCAGTCAATCAGGTGATCAGAGAGATTGAATGATGGACAGTGGCTACCTGGGCTGCATATGTAGATTTCGAAATGGGATGACTATAGGGGAGAAGATTACTCCAGTCTCTCTCCCCAAAGCAAAGAGGATTTGCCGATCTCTTTAGTCAGAATTCAGCTCAATTGTATGGGCCATTTGGACTTTTGGTTGCTATGTGACAAAAGGCAAATGCCTACATCATCTTCTCTCTTAATCTATGTAGTTGTGTGGATAAGTGGGTATGGGGGTCCTGTGTGGGGGTTCATCTCTCATCACACATCATCCCGCAGAAATACTTGAGCCCTACAGAAATAATTGAGCATTCTTGGATTTGGATTTGGGGAGATGATGTAGCAGAATGTTTTTCTTTGTTTGTTTGTTTTCCATAGCTATGCTGAGTTCTCCAACCTGGTCTTTATCCATGATACCCACAGATAGATGATGGCTTAGATAATAACTTATATGGGTTTCTGATTTGCTGCCTCTTTTGCTTTTGTCTACCTTTGGCTTTTTTATTTGAGGAGAAGTGTTTGTATAATGCCATTAATATGCCACCAAAAATTAACTACTTAAATACTAAAATTAGCTAAAATAAATATTTTTAATGAGAAGTGGAAATAAATTATAGATGTTTCAAAGTACAGAAAGTTTAGTTCCACATTTACTGTTACTATTTGAGACACTTATAAAAATAACAAATAAGGGAAAATATGCAAAGCTTAAAAAATCTTATGGAGTATATTTAGTTCTAGACATTGGTAGCAAATTTCAGACTCCCTGCTGTGAATTTTTACAATTGGTTTTATTATTTCCTAAAGAGAAGATGAGGGGCAGGTAGGAATGTGAGGAGAGGGAAGGTTTAAAGAATCGCGTCAAACATTCTCTTCCCTGTTTTGATTTCCTTCTAATTGCAAAAGTCACGTTGTACCTTTCCAAATGAAGAAGTAGTTCAAATAGAACAGCGGGGATATTGTCTCTAGCTAGCTATTTAAATCTGAGAGGAAAGATGGCAAGTATCTTTCACTTTTTACTTCATTGCATTGTTAATGGCTGTCCAGAGGCCTAAGGTGATAAGGTTAAATGTGAGCTCATGGGAAAAAGCACTGCAATTGATTAGTGATGTCTGCCACTGGCGAAAGAGTAGTAAATATAGATTGATTTTGTCACCCCGATCTGAGCCCTTTAACCTGGATGACAGCTTTTCTCTAGAGTCCCAGGAATCATCTCCCTTTGGAGAACTTCTTCTTAAGAAGCATTAAAAGGGCAGTGACCATTTATTTTCTGAGAGTATCAGAAGGTTTAAATGCTGATAGAATTTAGAGCAACCTGAGAGGAAAGTTTTTCATAATACTAGGCAGGTGTGACATTAGTTCCATGTCTTGTACTCTCTTTCACAGCTGAATATATTTTTACTTCTCTCTCATGTGCCACAAGAGCAACAAGAATATCTGGTTCAAACAGAACCTTTTTATTCAAACGCCTCACACTGTAAGTGGTAAAAACTTGGAAAATGCCCGCGGGAAATTAGCAGTACATGTTGCTTACTCACTTTCAGCCCATTAATATCATCCTGAACCTTATAAACTGAAGGGTGATTTCTCCCAAAGGTCTGCTTCTATGTTGCTTCAGCTTTTAGAAATAACTCAAGAAAAGTAAACACTGAGCCTAGGAAGACTCCAGAAAAGTTTCAACCAAGATGCAAAATTCAGTTACCTTCACTTATTATCTTTGTTTCCTTACAAAGGGCATGAATCATGGGTCATACCACACTGTTCTTTCTGCAAAAGAGTTGAGAATTACCTGTAATTGGGACTATTTACATTTAATGCCATCATGACAGAAGCAGCTTTATTATATTACAGGGAGATGATTAATATATGACAGAGATTAAAGATTGCCTCACAGCAGGTAGGCCTCTTGTCTGATCTGTCACTTCGCTGATTACAAAGGCATGCAAATTATATAAACAGAAAAAATGATTTTCTTTTATGCTAATTTTAACTCAGCCCACCTGCACATTAACTCATTTTCAATTAACTGGTGAAAGGCGGATTATAATAAGTTCATAAGGTAAATTTCTGCCTTATTAGCCCACCCCTTCTGATATCAAATGCAGTTGTATTATGTTCTTTTCTCAACCTTTGTTTTCATCCCATTAAAATTAAAAACAAAAACAAAAACTTGTTCTTTTTAATTCCCAAAAAGATAAAATTCAAGCAGATAACTTATATGAACTGTAGAGGTTTAGGAGATATTGTGAAATGATTTGGGTAAATTACAGGCTTGTCTTTCCTGACAAGCTGAACCAATGAAAAGCAATATTCTTTATTTTTATTTTTTATTTTTTATATTTTTTAAGATTTTATTGGGGAAGGGGAACAGGACTTTATTGGGGAACAGTGTGTACTTCCAGGACTTTTTTCCAAGTCAAGTTGTTGTCCTTTCAATCTTAGTTGTGGAGGGCACAGCTCAGCTCCAGGTCAAGTTGTCATTGCTAGTTGCAGGGGGCGCAGCCCACCATCCCTTGCAGGACTTGAGGAGTTGAACTGGCAACCTTGTGGTTGAGAGCCCACTGGCCCATGTGGGAATCAAACCGGCAGCCTTCGGAGTTAGGAGCATGGAGCTCCAACCGCGTGAACCACTGGGTGGGCCTAAAAAGCAATATTCTTGGCTACTTGATTATTGTTATGTTTTTCTTTCCTAGCGTTGTGCCTGTTTGCAAAGAATCTTTAATACCTAATATTTTTAGTTGCACATAATATCCGTACCCTCCTTTGCCTCTATCATAGGCCAAATCCAGATTCTATAAGCATAAACCAAACCAGATTTTGATTTATTTCCACTGGTGCAAGAATAGAAAATGTTATCTCCAATGCCAGCTTCAAGCAATTGGTGATGTTTTCCTGGAGTCCTACGTAATCAAGTCCAGATCTAGTATAAAGATGATGAAGATCAATTAGTTATGTCTGCTATGGGCAAGTAAAAGCACTGGTGACTTGTGATAGGGATTACTATTTTTGTGTTAGAATTTGGTCTCCTATTACGCCATACACCTCTGAGGGCAAAGACTGTATTCAGCTCCTTTTCATAGCCCCAGTTCCAGGCACACAGTTGTTGTTCCACCTGATAGTTAAGGACATGGGGTCTGAAGTCAGAATGCCTGGGTTTAATGGCTGTCTCTTTCACTTATTCACTGAGTGACTTTGGCAAGATTTTAACCTAACTGTGGTCCAGTTTCTTCTTCTACAGAAAGGGTATACAATGAATTCTTAATTCATAGGGTTACGATGAGGGTAAAATTAAATAACGCATATACTGAGCTTAGCATAGTGCCAGGGACATAGTATGTGCTCAAGTAATGCATACTTGAATTAATGTAGGAAGGAAAAGTGTTGATGTAGCTCTGTCTCAGTGTTCATTTTTTATTTAGAGCAAAGAAACTGAGTAAAGATAAAAAATAAGCCAGCTGGTGTTTGTAATTCAAAACTCCTCAATTGCTAAGATTTGGGTCAGAGTGTTATTATTCCAGATTATTAGTAAATGTGAGGCCATTTCAGAGTTTAGAGTAGACCAATCAAAGGAGAGGCCAAAGGAGCTGCAAATAAAAGCTGATTTCTCTGGGAAAAATGTTTTCCATGATCATGCTTGTCTTTTATTCTCCAGTGCTTATTCGCGGATGTGACACCAGTGTGATACAAACTTTTTTTTCCCCTTCATCCACAATAGTGTGTGTGGGGGGTGCACCCATGCCAGTGAGAGCATAAACTACAACTTCAAGGACTGTCACTACTGCCGTCTCTCCCTAGGGCTTCCTAACTCCGTTTCACCAATAGAACCCTGCCCCATGCCACACAGTGAGCCTGCATTTTATATACACTGTCTTGATTCTCTCTGCAAACCTGTGAAGTGGGCATTATTATCCTCTTTGTATGAATAGGGAAACTGAGGCCCAAGGTGAGAAGCCGTTTCTCCTATGCAAGGACTGATTATTGTCAAGTTCCAAATGGCTGATGACTCCTGCCATGAACGAACTGCAGTCAAAGCTCATGGGCAGCCACAGTGGGAGCCTTGCCAAGTCTCAGATCACCCGGCCATGTTGGCCTTGGCTTTGAAGGCAGACAACTAACTCCTTTCCTATTCAAGTTTCTTGTGCATTTTTTTTTCTTTTGTCATCTGAAATAGGGATTAAGCGTGCCAGGTAACATTTTAAATCAAGCAATGAACATTTGACTACAGAGCTGTTCTTAGAAGCTTGGTTCTGTGGTTCAGTGTTGGACATAAGGTCCGGGCTTGCCAACCTGTGATGTGCGTAAGAATTACCTGAGGATCTTCCCAAGAGCACACTGATTCACAGGAGGTAGGGTCTAGAATTTTGTGCATTGCTAGAACCTTCCAGGTGATGTCGATCCTGGTGACAAGGACCGCGCGATATGAAAGTCCAGGCCTGAAGTGAGGCTTCCTCAGATGCTTCCTGCAGATGACTGGTAGCGGAATGCATGGACTGGAAGGGAGTCTGTGTCAGGGGCTTTAGGGAGACACCAAGGGGACGTGCCTGTTTAACGAGCATCCAGCTGATTCACTCTGCAGCAAACGTGGTGACATTAGCAAAGCAGTGCTTTGCAAACTTGCCCCATCATTAGAATCACTGGTTGGTTAAAGTCCACAGACTTCCAGACTTCTCCTTCTAGAGATTCAGATTTTAAAGATCTGGTTTTTCTCATCTTGACCCTCACAACCTCCCAATCTATGGCTCAGTGAGATTAAGCAATGTGTCCAGAATTCCGAGCCGAAAAGAGGAGTGCTGAGTATCTGTGTAGACTAATGGAGAAGAGATAGAGGAGAAGAAATGGAGGGTGAGTGAGAGGATGGAAGGGAATTGGACAGGCCCCATCAGGGGCCCTGTGAGCTGCCATAGGGGACTCAGTCTGCTGGGCCTGCTTCGGGAAGCTTGCTTATCTGGCAGGACACCGCACTGACATCTCCACCCCATGCTGGGCTTCAGAAAGACAAGAGATAGCTTTCATTTTCAGACAGGTGAGGGGAGGTATGAGGGACAGACATAGGGATTCAAAACTAGCTAGAGACGCATCACACATTTCTAGAGTTTCTAGTGTCTGTCGTACTGGTAACCCGAGTCTGGGTCTTTATTGGCAGAAAACAAAATGAAAAATTCTGCATAAACCACATAACTGGAAGTAATGTTCTGAAATAGAACTTTTTTAGTCACAACGCCTTTTTTGCCAGTACACACACACACACACACACACACACACACACACACACACACATTTTTCTAATGCTGGCAAGATTGTTGGTTCAGAGACAAGTTAAAGGTCCAAATGAGCTCCAGTAGATAGAAGTTAGTGGATGATAGATTTTTGTGCACAGACTAAAGGTTAATGATTTAAAATACCAACATGAGAATTAATTGGACCAGGGATAGCAGAAATACTTCATCTTTTATGCTAATCCCAGTCAATTATTGGCTGCCTAGAGAACTGTGTGGAAAAAATTCTGAGGGGACAGCTGGACTTAAAGAAAAGAATACTGTGACCGTTGATTGATGTCTGTCCTGGGCTCCTGAGAGATGGTCTGTGACACGTTCGCAGCTTAGACTCTCTAACTCATTCCATGTAGCATCCAGTGTTGCACTAATAAACAGCATGTGTGTGTACTACCTTTTTTCTGTCCATCGTGAGGGTGGCTAAACTGTGCTGAGGAATGCCTAATCCTTTGCTGTTAACCTCTTACATCATTTTCATAGCCTAATCCTATAAGGCAGGAATGGAAAAAAAAAACATTTCTGTAACTATTTAGACAGCAAATATTTTAGGCGTTAGGGGCTATATGGTCTTTGTTGCAATTACTTACGTTGCTTTGCAGAAAGCAAGCAGCTGTTCACAATGTGACGTAGATAAGAAACGGGCATGGCTGTGCTCCTATAAAACTTGTACAAGAACTAGTGGGGGGCCAGAGGTGGCCCATGTACCACAGTCCGCTGACCCCGGGTGTCAGGGCTTCTTAGGAAATTGCTGTGCCTCAATGGACAGTTTAGACTCTGGGATTACGAAACTAAGAGAGTTGATGCTATGGAGAGTTCTGCAGAGCGTTTCCTCAGCCTGTCCCGTCTTGGCTGCAGTACATGGATGCATATATCACCACAGATTTATGCTGCGTTATGAGAATTGCAATGCGGTTTTCTAGATCAGGTGTATTGTAAAGAGGCAGTAGTAGTCAAGAGTGTTCTGGCTTTGGCTCTGCTGATGGAGTTTATGTAGCAAACATCAGTGGTATCTGGTGGGCACTGAGTGAAAATAGCAGATGTTTAACAGACTAGCATCTCATTCACTATTCAGATACTCAGCTTATCAGTCAACACCATTTTTGAGAGTCCCTTATTATGGATTTTTCTCTCTATAGCATTTATGTTTGAGTCTGAATATTTCCGAATATACAAAACACAGTGAAGTTCCCATTATTTACATATTCTTTTTTTGGGGGGCGGGGGTGATATTGGTGGCTTTATTCTCTAACTAAGGCAGTTTAGAACTATTGTACTTTAAAGTATTTTTTAGGGAGTTGGAGGGAGGGGGTTTGATGACTGTGGTGGCTATTTTTATTGATTATAAGTTCTGAAAATTGACTTTAAATGAATAAGTTTTAATCAGCTTTTAAAAAAGACCTTGGTGGCTGAATCTTTTGTGTATTGCGTATGATAAGAATTGTTTCAGAGTCATTTTTTAATTGTTTTTTGGGTGAATATGTACACCATTCTGGATAGTATGCATTGATACGCCCAGGATTTGGTGAGGAAGGAGGAACCATTCCTGCTTTGTTATTAATACTCTAAGGAAAACTTGGTTCGTCTGATTAGGGTCTGGCTCGAGTGAGATAATGACTATAGAGTTTAAAAACTGCAGTAGAACAAACACAGAGAGGAATATCCTACCACAGACACCCTTCCAGAGGGAGACGGGGTGAATGGGGTCATTCTTCTCCGCTGGTCTTGTTCCCCATTCTCTATAGACCCCAAGGTGCCCTCCGCTGTACCCAGATGACATGGAAGTCTCCGTTTGCCATCTTGAATTCACAGCTCGTAGAAGAAGGTTCTCAGTTAATCTCCATGCCCTTCATTCTGCTTATCCTGACTCTTCCAGCTTACCCCGCCAGCCTCATCTCTCCCTACACCCCCCACAGGCCACCTTGCTAGGGTTTATGGCAATCCTACTACATTTGTCTAGTTAACTAGCTCGCCCCACAGGATGGCTCAGATTTTTACACAAGTCAAAGCCCCTAATTTTCACGTCCTCCATTCTCTTCCACCTTCAACCGAAGCCATGAGATCCTGGGACTCAATTAGCTTTCCAAAATTCTAAGTCTTCTTTCTTTCCGACCTGTGCAAAATTTACATTCAACATTAATTTTAGAGCTGTAGAGAAAACTGTTTGTATTCTTAAGCGCAACATTTCCCTGTGGACTCTTAATTTTATAGTGTAAAGTTAATCAAAATCTTTCCTATTGGCCAATGTAGAAACCTTATAATGTTTAAATTTTAACCACCTCTGTATGGTTTATATGCTATTATTGTTCAGCATTTGAATTTTACCTCCTCTTTTTAACTCCAAATCACTATTATTAATTTGCATAATCAGTGCTTGTTTAGATTCACCCACATATTTATAGGTGTACCTTGTTTTTTCTTTATTGGTGTAGGCCTATCCTTTATAATATTTCTTCTTCCAAAAGTATTTCAGAAATTCCTTTAAGAAAGGTTTGTTGTGGTGAACTCTGTTTTGGTTTATCTGAAAATAGCATTTTATCTTTTCCTCGAGAGATATTTTTGCTGGAGACATAATTTTGTTTAATTTTTTTAAGATTTTTATTAAAATATAGCTAACATACAATATTGTTTTCAGTTGTACATCATAGTTATTCAACAGGACCCACCTGGCACTATACACAGTTATTACCACATTATTGATTATATTCCCTATGCTAAAGAAGTGATCACAGGATAAGTCCAGCAACCCCCTGACACTGTACCACGCTATCACAATATTATTGACTGTATTCCCTATGCTGTACATTACATCCCCATGACTTACTTGTTTTATATGTGGGACTTTGAACCTCTTATTCTTCTTTATCTTTTCCACCCCTTTTAAAATTTTTTTTTAATTAGAGTTGACGTACAGTATTATTTTGTATTAGTTTCAGGTGTCTAGCATAGTGGTTTTTTATATAATTTAGACATTTATATAATTTAGGAAATGATCCCCTTGACTAGTACCACCTGGCACTATACAGCATTATTAGCATATTATTGACTATATTCCCTATACTTTACATCCCCATGACTATTTTGTAACAACCAGTTTGTATTTCTTAATCCCTTCACCTTTATTATCCTGCCTCCAGCCCCCCTCCCATCTATCACCCCAATAGATTTAGTACCCATATGATGCAATACATAGATATTACAATATTATTGACTATATTCCCTATGCTATACCCTACATCCCCATGACTACTGTGTAACTACAATTTTTATTTCTTAATCCCTTCCCCTTTTCACCCACCATCCCAACCCCCCCCTCCCCCCAATCTGGTGACCATCAAAATGTTCTCTGTATCTCTGAGTTTGTTTCTGTTTCATTTGTTTGTTATTTAAATTCCACTTATAAGTGAAATCGTATGACATTTATCTTTTGCTGTCTGACTTACTATACTCAGCACAAAACCCTCTAGGTCCATCCATGTGGTAGATGGCAAGATTTCATTCTTTTTACGGCTGAGTAATATTCCATCGTATATGTATACCACCTCTTTTTTATCCATTCATCTGTTAATGGACACCTAGCTTGCTTCCATATTCTAGTTATTGTAAATAATGCTTCAATGAACATATGGATGAGTATGTCCGGTTGAAGTAGATTATAGGTTTGTTTGGATAAATACCCAGAAGTGGGATTACTAGGTCCTTCTTTGTCTCTTGTTATATAGCCTTTGTTTTGAAGTCTATTTTGTCTGGTATAAGTATTGCTACCACAGCTTTTTTGTTTGTTTGCTCCCATTTTAATGAAATATCTTTTTTCACCCCTTTACTTTCAGTCTCTGTGTGTCTTTTGATCTAAAGTAAGTCTCTTATATGCAGCATATGTAAGGTTCTTGTTTTCTTATCCTTTCAGCTCCCCTATCTTTTGACTGGGGAATTTAATCCATTTCCATTGCAAGTAATTGTTGATAGGTACATAGTTATTACCATTTTATTATTCATATTATTGATTGATTGATTGATTGATTGATTGTCCTAAAGTCCCTCTAACATTCCTTGTAATACTGGTTTGGTGCTGATGAACTTCTTTAGCTTTTTCTTGTTTTGGAAGCTATCTGTCCTCTGATTTTAAATTATAGCTTTGCTGAGTAGAGTAGTCTTGGTTGTATATCCTTACTTTCCATCATGTTGAATATTTTGTGCCAATCCCTTCTGGCCTGCAAAGTTTTTGTTGAGAAATCAGCTGACAATCTCATGAGAGCTCCCTTGTAGGTAACTTACTGCTTTTCTCTTGCTGCTTTTAAGATTCTCTCTTTGTCTTTACGTTTGGCATTTTAGTTATGATGTGTCTTGGTGTGGGCCTCTTTGGATACATCTTGTTTGGGACTCTGTGCACTTCCTATGCTTGTATGTCTATTTCCTTCACCAGGTTAGGGAAGTTTTCCATTATGATTTCTTCAAATAGGTTTTCAATTCCTTGCTGTCTCTCTTCTCCTTCTGCTACCCCTATAATGTGAATGTTGGTATGCTTGATGTTGGACCAGAGGACCCTTAAACTATCCTCAATTTTTTGGAATTTTTTGTTTTGTTTTTGCTGTTCTCACTGGGTATTTTCTGCTACCTCATTTTCCAAATCACTGATTTGTTCCTCTGCTTTATCTAATCTACTGTTGACTCCCTGTAATGCATTTTTCATTTTCATTATTGTATTCCTTTATTTCTGACTGGTCCTTTTTCAAGGTTTTTTTTTTTGTTTGTTTGTTTGTTTGTTTTTTGTTTTTTTTTTTTAATCTCCATTTTTATGTTTCTGTCTCTTTGTTGAAGTTCTCCCTGAGATCATTGAGCATCCTCATAACCAGTGTTTGGAACTCTGCGTCTGGTATATTACCTGTCTCCATTTTGTTTAGTTCTTTTTCTGGAGCTTTGTTCTGTTCCTTTATTTGGACAATGTTTCCTTGTCTCCCCATTTTGGTTGCCTCCCTATGTTTGTTTCTATGTATTAGGTAGGGCTGCTGTGTCTCCCAGTCTTAGTAGAGTGGCATAATGCAGTAGGTGTTCTGTGGGGCCCACTGGTGCATTCTCCCTGGTCACCTGAGCAACGTGCTTCAGGTGTGTCCCTTGTGTAGGTTCTGTGTGCCCTCCTTTTATAGTTGAGCCTCAGTTGCTATTTGCACATCAGTAGGAGGGATTGACCCTTGGGCTCAGTGGTTGTGAGGACTGGCCATGACTACAGTGGAGGAGCTGTGGTGCAGGGGCTGACCCTATGGAACAGGATCTGCCTCAGCAGGGCTCTGGTGCCTGCCCAGTCTGCCCCTTGGGTTTTTCATCTTTGGAGGCAGCTGGGTAATGCTACAGCTCATTTTGAAGCTGGGCCTTGGGGATGCCAGCCCCAGGGCCACCTTGGAGGGGACCCACTGCAGGTCAAGTTCAGCTGCGGCCTGTGTCCCATCTGAGGCCACCTGGCAGGAGCCACAAAGCAATCCACAGATGGCTGTCTTCCACGCTGTGCTTGGAGGTGACTTGAGAGGCCAGCTGCTGCTTGTGCCTGCTTACGGATGCTCAGCGAGAGGTACAGGATATACTTAAGCTAGGTGCTGCTTGTCTGGCTTTGGGAATGTTTGAGAGATCCTAGGAAAGTCTACAGTATGAGCCAGGGAAGGCAGTTTGTATGAAAAAACCATTGAAAGTGGCTTGGGTGTGCCCAAAATTTGGGTAGGGCTGGGTCTCGAGTCACCAGGGTGCAGTGTTAGCCAGCTTAATGGAGACTCAGATATTGAGGCCACCTGTGTCTGCATGCAGGGAGGGGAAGGGCTCAACAAAGAAACAATGTCCTCTGCCAACTCCTCCATCCTGAAGCCCCCATCCTGAAGCCAGACAACTAAGTTCCCCATCATATGTCCCTGTAGGGACAGAGTCCCAGAGAGCAGTTTCCAGGCTCTTGGCCTCACGTGGAGAGGTGCTGGCTCGGTTAGTAGATAGCTATCAACTGTGGCTGGTTGGCCATCAGCTGTAACCAGTTAGCCAATTAGCCACTGATGTAACTGCTGTGGCTGTGCTAGTTGGTTGCTTGGTCGGCAGAAAAGCAGACAGTGGATTGCGGATCGTGTGGATCCTACTTCCTGTGTCTCGCCTGGCCGCCAGAGAGACTGGGGTTCAGGAAGACCCCGTGTTTGGGTACTGGCGGCTGTTTGCTCCCTGTGTCTCCAACCCAGCTGCCATCGAGAATATAGTGGTATGAACCCCTTATCCATGGCTCCATTGGTGTTCCTTTTTGGCCTCACCATATCCTGCGTTCTGATGCGGGGAGAGGGAGCTGAGACCTTGCATGACAGTCCCTGCTGCCTCAGCACTGGAGCTCAGAGTCAGTGACTGCGATGGTAAGTCTGGCGTGCTCACTTTTTGAGGAGCGGGGAAGACTCCAGCCACCCTCCATCTCACTCAGCCATAATCTCTACTGGTTTTCACAACCAGAAAGTATGGGGACTTTTCTCCCTGGCGCTGGAACCCCGGGCTGGGGAGGGGCTGGTAACCCCATGCTGCTCCAGGGGGGACCTCCGCAGCTGAGATATCTCTCCAAATGTATAATGGTCACTCATAGGTGTGTGACCAGCTTGTTTAGCATCTCTGTCCCTCCTACCAGTCTTGAGGTGGCCTCTTCTGCACGTCCTGAGTTGTTTGGTTGAGGCTTTGGTTGTTTGGGGCTTTGGTTGAGCAAGATTTTAGGCAATTCTCAATGATGGTTGTTGTAAGGTCAAAGTCCGAGTGGATGGTATCCCGGGGGTAAGGGGTCTGAGTCTTGGGGAGCCGGAAGAAGATGTGTGGAGCCGAAGGCAAAGTAGACATACTTTATTTACAGGCCCCCTGGGATGCAGCCAGGAGTTTGTACTGCTGTATACAGCTGGATGTTCTCGGGTTACAACCTGCAGCTAGCAGCAGCCTCATAACTCACAGCAACCTGCCTCTCAGCAGCCCACGGCAGCTGCCTTAGGGCACGGCCTGTTGTTGGTCACAATCAGCAACACAGCACATACAGCACAACCCATGGGCTCCGCCGTGTCTCTGCTTCAGCCTCTTTGTCTCTGCGTCAGCCTGGTCTCTGTCGCCCCGGTCCCCTAACATGGCTGGGCCCTTTATACCCCACAGAGACAAAGGTGGCTTACAGCCAAAGGGGCTGCCATAAGGGTATATACAAACAACATCTTCAAGATGAACAGCGCTGGCACGACCTTCTATCTTCCCGGACTGGCGAGCCCTGCCAGTCAAGGTCACCAGCTGGCTGGGGGAAAGCCTGATTCACTCTAGTCTCCCCACAGTTGTTTTGTAGTTTAGTTGTAATTTTGATGTGGTCAGGAGAGAAGGTAAGCAGTGTTTACCTACTGTGCCATCTTGACCAGCAATCTGGAGACATAATTTTATTTGAGAGTTCTTTTTTCTCAGACCTTTGAAAGTATTATTTTACTGTATTGTGGCTTCCATTCTTCCTACAAAGAAGTCGTCTGTTAGTCTAATTATGACTTTTTGTAGGTGATTTTTTTCTCTATAGCTGTTTTTTTTTCCTTTTTTTTTTCTTGCTTTCTTTTTTTCAGTGTAGTTTTACTACAAAATTGTGTAGCTGTAGGTTCATCATTGATTTTTCTTAGAATTCCTTGTCTTTTCCTGAATCTGCAAGTCCATGTTTTTTTCTTAATTGTGAAAACTTCTCAACCATTTAGCTATCTCTCTTGGTGAATGGCCCATGTGCTGTTGAAAGAAAATGTGTAATCTGCCAACTGTGTAATGTTCCGTTGTGTCAATTAGATCACGTTGGTTGATAATGTTGTTCAACTCTTCCATATTACTACTGATTTTCCTGTCTACTTTGTTTAACAATCATTGAGAAAGAAGTGTTAATCTCCAGCTATATTTGTAGATGTATCTATTTCTCCTTTTAGTTCTGTCAGTTTTTTACATATTTTGAAATTGTTGTTATTTGGTACATACATATTTAAGATTTTTATGTTCTTTTAGTAAATCATCCCTTTTGATCATTATGAAAAACCTTACTTTTTATCTGGAAATATGCCTCAACCCAAAGTCTATTCTGTTGATCTGTTATACAGTTTATCCAGCTTTCTCACCCTTAGTGTTTGCATACTGCATCTTTTTCTTCCATTTACTTTTAACCTATTTGTGATTTTATAAAGTATATTTCTGGTAGACGGAATGTAGTTGTGACTTGATACTGGTTATAACAACATATCCACCATGTAGAGTTGCCCCAAAGGGTGTAACCAGTTTACAGCCTGATACAATCTCAATATTTTGGTGATTAGGAACTTGACACTTGGAGAGAAAAACATGACTTTTTAAATGGATATGATGAAGAATGGAGGCTTCAAGGGAAATTACTACAGCCCTTTTCAAGATCACATATCTGGTTGTTGCAGATATGAACATAGAATTGAGGTACCTGATACTCAGTCATCTCATTGCTACACATTGTCTCATTTGCACTGAAATTGGGGGTTCTCAGATGTTGTTCTTTAGGTTTGATTTCCAAAGAAGTGTTTCAATTAGTCTGGTAGGATAAGAGCCTTGTTCTGGATTAGTTGAAAGCCTTTGGCTTTGCCTGCTTTAGTGACTTGCTCAAAATATCCAGTCCTTAGTGCCAAGCAACTCCTCTTACAGCTTCAAGGATTTTAGACAACTCCAAAACTTTTGTAGTATAAAGCTGGGTGGTTCAAAAGCCAAGTGTTCTTTTAAAGGAGGGAGAAAAGTCCACCCATGTGCACACTTGGCCTTTGACCTCTTTTGACGGTCCCCCTTTGAGAATGTAGATCTTTTTGATTCCAGCCTCTCGATACTGATAGGGCTGTAGTAATTTCCCTTGAAGCCTCCATTCCTCATCACATCCATTTAAAGTGATGAAAGACTATAAAAATTCTTCCTGAATATGAGTGAATCTGCTGTTTGGTTTGGTTTAAAAAAAAAAAGTGATGGTAATGAAAATAAAAAGATTTCTTTTTTCCTGGTTTTTGAAGTGGTATTATAAAACTATTTAGAATTCAAGGAAAGCTCATTTTGTATTTTACTTAAATATGCATTACCGTAACTGAGCTACAAATGAATATCATCAGTTATGTATACACATGGGTTTCAATTGACATTGGAAAGTGCTCGGTTGTAGTATGAGAAGCATCTGATTTCTATCTGTGTCTTTGACTACTAACCAGCCATTTGACCTTGGGCAAGTAACTTCTCTGGGTCTCAATGTTCACATCTGGTAAATAAAATGTTTCGGGTTTCCAGTCTCTGAGATTTCCTTCTTTGGCTCTATTTCAATGCTATTTAAATACAGACCAGCCATTCTTTATTTTGCATAATAATTCCTGTGCAACATATAAATAGCTACATTTTGCCCCAAGCTGAAATTATGAATTTTCCAGAATCTCCTCTATGATTTTTTCCACTTTCTGTGTAAGCAAGTTTTCTCCCCTAAATTCAGTGCATTGCATTCATGATTTTATGCCATCGCTTAACTACCTTTACTTTGGGAATTTTTGTGTGTGTATTTGTGTATGATGTTAAATACAGATTAATCTACATGATGTTCAGAAAACATAGTGCTAGGTTTTTTGTTGTTGTTGTTGTTGTTGTGTCACTGAACTCTCTTAATTTGACAGTGTTACCCAATTGTCTATGCATCACATGAGGTGGGGGGGTCAGGGCCACAGATGAAATCTTACGGGAACATTGCCTACACAAAATGGGATCTTCTAAGGCAAAAAAAAAAAATTCATGTACTTTGAAACCATGGCTTTACTTATTGTTTTGAAAAACAGTCATGGTAAATGTGGACTTTGAAGTAAACTTTCATTTGAAACTCAATTACCATGAATTTGCTTTATTTTTAATTTTTATTTTTTATAAAATTTATTAGAGTGACATTGGTTAATAATATTATATAGGTTTCAAGTCTACAATTCTATAATATGAGGTGCAATCAAAAGATATGGTGCATGTTTAAATTAAAAAAAAATATTTGTTACAGTAAAAGACACATTGCTGTTAATCACCATCAAAATACTCTTTCTTACTTTGAACACACTCATCCCATCGTTCTTGCCACTTTCTGAAGCAGTTCTGGAAGTCCTCTTTCATAAGTGTCTTTACTTCATCTTTCATCATGACAATGCTCCGTGTCACACATTGCTTCTGGTATGACAATTTCTGTCAGATAAAAACATTACGGTGGGTCCTCATCCACCTTATTCACAAGTTCTGGCACCATGAGACTTCTGGGTCTTCCCCAAAGTCAAAATGATTCAGGACATTGAGGGCAACCATGACAGCACAACTAATGACACTCATGAAAGAGGACTTCCAGAACTGCTTCAGAAAGTGGTGAGAACAATGGGATAAGTGTAGTCGACACAAGGAGGGCTTTGAGGGGGATTAATGGCAATGTGTCTTTTACTGGAATAAGTTTTTTTAAATTTAAACATTCACTGTAGTTTTTGATCACACTTCATACATCATCTATATTCATTATGTGTTTACCATCCAAAGTCAAATCGCCTTCTGTCACGATATATTTGATCCCCTTTACCTTCTTCTACCTTCCCCTACTCTGGGAATAGAGATATTGTAATCTTGCTCAGCCATAGCTTCTTTATATGCAAATAGAATAACAAAGTCTAAATTTGCATGATTGCTAAATGTTAAGTGACTTAATTTGTGTATGGTAAGGCATATCCTATGTCTGATATATAGCCAGTCCTCAAATCCTGTCATTTTACCCTGCGACTCTAGTCATCAATTATGATTATTCACAAAGTCTTGTCTTTCTTTTTACATATGACTTATTGCTTTAGATGATCTGGTTTCTTCTCCTGAAGTGGTATCATACTATTCAGAAGTATAAGAAAGAGAAATCTGCTTGCAATTCACCAAATAATGAGAATTTAGAAGATACATTGAGAATGGCCTGGATCTCAATTGTGATTAATATAACTCAACATCACAGGAGCTAGAAATGATCAAGTGGCCCCTGTTCCCCTGTCTTCTTCTGGACTACCTGCCCTGTCATCTCTACTTCTCCTTGAGGCTGCTCTGTTCTCCTATTGCAGATCTGACTCAGACACAATTTTATTTCCTTTGTAGCACACATTCTACTGTTGACATCCATGACACAATAATTTTCTAGTTTTCTCCACCTTACCAACATTACTTTTTTAGTATGTTTGCTGGATTCTTTGTTTCTGCCAGACTTGTGAATGTTGGTATGTCCTAAGGGCTTGGGTTTTCTTATTGTGATTCTCTGAACACACAGTTTCCCTAGAAGGTTTGATCTAGTGCTTTGCCCATTGCCTCCCAAATTGTTTTCTGCACTCCCTAGTCCCTGAGCTCCATGCCAATATATCCAACCTCCTATTTGATATGTGTAACTTGAAAGTCTAGCAGACCCCCTCAGTTGAACCAGGCAAAATAGAATTGTCAGTCCCCCAGCCTGTTTCTCCCTTGAGGTATTTCACAGCACCTAGTTTCATAAGCCAAATACCTAAGAACCATCCTTGTCATCCTTTTGGCTTTCTTCCCTTCACCATCCACATGTAACTCATCAGCAACTCTTGTCTTGATGCAAAAATGTAATCTGAAGCCTTCTACTCCTTTCTATCTCTGCTCCAGTCATGCATCTGGACAAAAGTATCATTATCTGTGGCCTAGATTTTTACTATGAGTTCCTAACTTGTCTTCATTCTTCTAGTCTTGTACTCTTAATAATTTGTTCTCCATACTTTTTCAATGGTTGCAGTTTAAGAATAAACTTTATCCTATCACTCCTGCGCTTAAAACTCTTCAGTTGCCTCCTACTGCATTGAGAGTAATAACTAACTTTCTTATTCTGGCATACAAAGCCCATGATGAGATTTCTTCTGACGTCTGCAACCTGAAATAAATGGTCTCTCTCCTTTCCTCATTAGGATACTCTGGTCACACTATGGGTTTCATTATACCTCCCCTATTTCTTTTGTAATAAGCTATGCTTTTTAAAGCATCAGAGCATTTGTACTTGACAGTGTCTCTGCCTTGAATGCCGTCTCCAGGGGTGATGTGTCTTAGCAGAGTTGTCTCCTTTATCATATGAGACCATTCCAGAAAACTGAATACTGAAAGGATACATCAACAACTGATAGAAAGGTTATCCAAAGGAGTGGCATGAGGAAATAAGCACATACATGAAACTACTCTGAGTTTATTGTTAATACTTTTGCGTTGAAACATGTAAATTTAAAAACAGAATTATATCACTGACAAATGTAATTCCGATAATTAAAAACAAGCAGAAGCTGCTAACAATAAAGTGGGGATAAGGAGGAAGCAATTGTAAGGACTTCATTTCCAGATATGAGGAAATAAGGAGGACCCGATTCACCATTCCACTTTAAATAACAAGAAACAGACGGTATGAAACAATCGTTTTCATCATTGCACAATAGACAGTGCAGGGCTGTGATCCCCAAAGAAAAAAGGTTGAGGTCAGCCCAATTGTCTACAGGCAGTTTCAAAGCAACAGCACAGGAGATAGTAGAATTCAGGGAGGCCAAAGAAGCAAGAATTTGTGAGGAAAAAACATCAAAGAAGATGGTGCTAAACAGAGAGAGAGAGCTCTGGTGATTTGCAGAGGCATCCCCTCTGGTCTTTGGCTGAGTACTGGTGTTTGAGTGCATGAGAGGAAACTACTCAAAGCTGGGAGAGAACTCCTGGAAAGAAGTAGACTAAAAGACTATCAGAGTTCCTTCTGAGCTGGAAATATTTTCTGTCATAATAACCAGTTTGGAAAGCCTCCTAATACATGGGACATGGTTTGAGCCTCCAGAAGCTTTCAAAAGATGAGATAACTTAGCCCTAGATGAATGGCAGTCTTGGACCTTCCCTAACAAAGCTTACAGGCAAGTCTTAATAGATTAAACTGTTTCAAAGTAACTTAACTGAGTGCTGGAAAACAGTTTAATACTATTTAAAGGAATAAAGTTAAGTCCAACAAACAACATAAAATATCTAATATTTTTCATCTAGTCTAAAATACCAAGCATCCAAAAAATCCAAGCAAGCAAAAAACATTAAGAAAACATAATCCATAGCCATGAAAAAGTTATTTGACAAAAACACACCAAGACATAACAGAGATGATGAAATTAGCGGGCAAAGATGTTAAAATACCTGCTAGAAAATATGTTCCATATCCTTAAGAAAACAGGGAAAACAAACAAAAAACAAACAAACAAAAAAACCATGAAAAGTATAAGGGGAGAAATGGAAGATAAAAATAAGTTATAAAGTTAAACACATAGTTATCATTTGACTCATCAATCCTACTCATACCCAAGAGAAATAAAACTTTTGTTTCATATGAAAATCTGGACTCAAATATTTATAGTGGTTTCATTTCAATATCCCAAAGCTGGGAACAATGCAAATATCTATCTACTGATAAATTAATGAATGAACTCTGGCACACCTGTACAGTGGCATACGCTTCAGTAATAATCTGCAAGGGGATACTGATACATGCAACAACACAGATTAATCTCCAGTGTATTATTCCAAATAAAAGAAACCTAAGACTACATATATAATATGATTTTGTTTATATGACATTCAAGAAAAGCAAAACTTATAGGGACAGAAAAGAAATCAGTAGTTATTAGGAGCTGGTGGTAGTGGAGAGAGGATTTGAACACAAAGAAGCACAGAGGAATTTATTGTGGTGCTAAAACTGTTTATTTGTTGATTTTGATGGAGGGTGATCCCGTGGATATGCATTTCTCAAATATAAATCAAACATAAATGAAATCTCAAGAGGGTGTATTTTAATGTATATAAATTATACATCACTAAACATGATTTTCAAAAATACTGACAGTATCAAGTGTTGGCAAAAATGTGAAGCAACTGGAACTCTCATTCATTCTTGCTGGGAGTGTATAATTATATAGCCACATCGGGGAAAAACAAAGGGAGTTTCTTATAAAGTCACACATAAACTTACCATGCAACCTAATAATCCCATCCTTACATATTTATCCAATTGAAATAAAAATATAGTCACACAAAAACACTTGTATGTGAACATTCATAATAGCTTTATACCTAACAGCAAAGCAAATACACACACACACACACACCCAAAAAAAGCAAATAAAAAAACTAGAAAATGCCAGAAGTTCACTGGTGAATGCATAAACAAACTGTGATATATCCATACATTGGAATACTACTCATTAATGAAGATAAAACATATTATAAATTTTTTGTGTGTAAATGTACAGAAACAACAAAGCTAATCTATAGAACCTGACTGCAAATCAAAAGACAAGGCTGAAGGAAGTTTGCCTGCAAAGGAGCATGAATAGCTTTGGCATGATGGAATTATTCTGTATTTTGATGGTGGTGGTTCAGGAGTGTGTTTATTTGTTAAAAACCTGTCAAATGGGTAAATTTCAAATCCTTTTTTTTTTTATTGTTTTCAAACTATGTTTCATTAATGCTGAGGAAATAGAAGTAATTATAGCTGTGTAAAAACCACAGAGATAAAATTATTTCTGTTAGGCAATTACAATAAATTAATCTGACCACACATCAGTAGTGGGATAGTTTTAAGGTCTCTAAAAAAAAAAAGAAAAAAGAAAAGTCACTAGACCATATGGGCAAATAGATATAGTTATATATAAAACTGATAATATATCCACAAAAAGAGACTTTTTCAAGTGATACAGTAATGACTGTATCCTTAGTGAGATATTAGATTGATGCAAAAGTTATTGCGGTTTTTGCAATTACTTTTAACCTTTTAAACCGCAATGACTTTTGCACCAACCTAATATATTCTGAAGACAAAATAACTGCTAAACAATTTTAATTCACACAGAGTAGTCTTGGTTTTCGGCATAATGTTGGTTTTACTCTTAGGGTAAAGTAAATAAACAATTACATTATTATAATTAGAAACCATGATTTTCAATGCAAGAAAAAAGTACAATTATAAAATAAAAATAACTAGCCCTGTTCAGGCTTAATTTGATTTGGAAGTCTCAGTATGTACTCATAAATTTTAAAAGATAATTTTGCCAAGTAGTTTTCTGTTTTAAAAAAAAGGAGCCTTCTCTTATCAAAGGAAGCTGTTTGATCATCCTGACGTGTATCATCCTTACAGAACAAAGCAGAATAAATGCCTCTTTACCTTTAAATCTCTAACGAATTTTTTATTATTGTCATTGTTTGGCTTTAATTTGGATTTGCGTTTTTTTTGAGAATGGCTATAGACTCGTGGAATTTTTTATATTACGCTATAATAAATCATACTTATTTTTACTGTTACTTGAGTTATAACAACTGTGGACATGAAGAACCCCTCGTATTAGCTCTGTATCTTCTTAAATGACCTCATTTGTCTTTAAATATCTTTTGCTTTCTAGTACATCTGGGACCTCCCAGGGACACCCAGGGCTTTCTCTGCACCAGACATCAGCTATTTCTCCAAAGAGCCCTCAATTCTCTTAATAAGAAATGATATTTAGAGAATAAAATCTAAATGCCAGGGATGCTCACTGGTCCTGGGAACTTATTGTTTCTAGGCTTTTTCAATGCAGAGATAGCAAAATGATAAATGATAAGGAATCAGAAATATGACCCTTTTGAATGATCTCATGGACTAATTGAGTCAGCCCAGGATCATCAAGTAAACCATTTCATCAATGAAAGATTGATAAGGAATCCGATATTCATGTTGCACCATTACTACATCTGTGCATACTTCTGATTGGTTACAAGTCAGGAAATGTCACTCTATGAAGGCAGGATCAGACTGTCACCACCTGAACCCAGAAAGTTTAAGGGGGGCATTCAGATGTTACATGGTTTTTCAAATGATGTGCTGTGAAGTGCATAGCATTGCCTATCAAGTAGTTTTTGCAAAAATAGTAGCCTCACTTGATAATCAAGCCTTTATATCTAACTTCCAGTTTATAGGAAATAATAGGAAAAAGCACTGGTTAAATGACACCATGAGAAAACCTTTAGGCAAATCCAGAACTAGCCCAGTATCTGTAACTGTTGTCAATATCATAGAGGAATAAAAAAGAGAGAGCAGGATTCTCATCAACAAAAAATGATGCAGCCTATTGTACAGATTGGACCTTATTTGAATCTTGTTTTGAACAAACTAGTTATCAAAGACTTTGGGCTGACAACTGGGTTGGATCTGGTGTGGGAATTTGCCATTAAGAAATTATCAGTTGTGTTCAGTATGTTCATGGTACTGTGTTTATGTAGGAAAATGCCCTTGTTCTTCCAAGACTACTGAAGTTATTTTAGGGACAAATATGTCTATAAATTACTTTTACTCAAAAACATGTTAGAAGCATATTTGGGAAAATGTTCTCTACTTTGCTGAGTCTTCAAAATGTTTCTTAATAAAAAACAGGAAAGATCCATTTATTATTTTCCATGACCTCTCTAGCCAATTATTCCATCACATCACCTTATTTTCTCCGTGGCACTAATTACATTTTTGAAATACTTTATTTTCTGAGAATTCTGACCGACTTCCCTCGTTAGAATGTGGGTTTGATCAGGACCGGGGCCTTCTCTATCATTGTTCACCAATTTAGTTCTGAGAATGGTGTCTTACACATAGTAGGTCAAATATTTTTTAATCAATTGAAGTACAAGAATAAACTATGACTGGATAGGTAAGGTAAAGGAAGATTATGAAATGCAAGAAGGGTAAACTACAAGGATTAAGCTGTAGTAATTAGACAATGATCTGCTTCTGAAGACTTTTAAGTGGGGCAGTGACATGATCCAAATTGTAACATGATTGTTCCACCCCTGCAGAGACCTTGCAATCCTTCATGATGCACATCTTTGCGTGGGAAACATGGCAGGCAGGCAGCCAGTCTTCATGAATAGCCATTATGGCTTTGTGACTGACAGGTAATATTTTATGGAGACCGTTAATATTGTGTAGTGATTCATATACATATAACCCGTGTAAATACTAAACCAAAAGGGGCTTTTGAAGTTCTTTAAAAATTGGTACAAGAAACAGATTTTATCTTAAAATAATAAATCCAGTTAGAGTTTCAGAAATTGTTTGCAGGCAATACTAGTCCCTTGAGATGCTTTATTAATTTTGTACTGTTGTAAAAGGCCACATTCTGTACCCACCCCAAGATATTTTCAAATTTTTTTTTAATGATTCTTCTGAGCATCTGTAACTAATTATTCTGTTTCTGAGTGAGTGCAAACTGCCTTCTGATCCCTTTTACCTATTCCCATCTGACCCCATCTTCCATCTTTCCTTGAGACGGTGTACGTGTTTAGTGCACCAGAAGGGAAATGAAGGTTACTCTGGCTTAGAAAAAGAAACAATAATCTCCTTTTTCATCTTTACTTTTAAATTGGGATGGAATAAATATTCCAATTATCTATTGCTGTATAGCAAATCATTCTGATATTTAGTGGCATAAATCAACCATTTAATTATGCTCACAATTTATGCAGGTCAAGAATTTGAACAGAGTACATACAATAGGGATGGCTGGTCTCTGTTCTTCAATGTCTGGAGTCTCAGCTGGGAAGACTTAATCTCTTATGGCTAAACCATTGACAAGTTTTCTTATTTACATACCTGAGCTCATCTGGGACTGTTGGTCACAGTGCCTACATGTGACCTCCTCACGTCACTTGGGCTTCCCTGAAGCATGGTGGCATATGGGTAATTAGGCTTCTTAATTAATAGTTCAGGACTCGAAGAGTTAGTGTTCTAGGGACCAAGGCAGAAGCTACATGACCTAGCATTGGAAGTCACATGGTGTCATCCCCACTGTATTTTCTTATTGAAAACAGTTACAAGTCTGCCCAGATTTAAGGAGAGAGAACTCTGAGTCCACCTCTCAATGGGAGGAGTGTCAAAGCACTTGCAGTCATGTTTTAAAACTGCTATGACTGGAATTATTACACAATCGGAAATAGTTCCCCGCAGTGACTGCTGGAAATAAGTGTGCTTATTCTCAGTCTTATGCAGACTTGCCATGAAGCAGAACAAGCCAGAAGCAGGATTGTCCTTATGACATCTTTATCTTTTTAGTTTGAGTTCTTGTTGTTTTGGTTCCTTCTCATACAGTGAAAGATAGAATGAAAATGTGTTACTTTAATATCCCTGTAAACACACTTTTCTAATTGTGCTTTACAAATATAGAGATGACAAATTCTGTAAAATCAAAGAGTTAAATGATTAGTGGATCATTTATAAAACGATCGTTGGATACCAACTCCTTGCAGCTCTAATCTTCTTGGATTCTAAACTTACTTGCTCCTTAGGACACATGTAGAGTTGATTATATCAGATCACATAACTTGGTGCTTGTGTTATACATGGTCTGCTCGTGATGCTTCTGGGCTTTGGCCTCAAGAAACATGGACAGCCAATAGGGACTTTTCCAATTGTACTGACAGTCTGACCTAGTCAATTAATTATTGAACAGTCACTACCAAATGCTGTTGACATGTGTGTAGTTTGAAAAGGCTGCTACAATGTCCAGCTGTTTCAGGGAAGTAATTCTGTAAGAAAATTGCATGCAATAGTAGTTGTAGGACTCCGCCAGGTGACAGCCATGTCATGGAAATCAATTCAGGGAAAAAAAATCAAATACTAATGAAAGATAGATTTGTTCGTGCACAGGATCAGTAGTTTTTGTAAATGCCATTTTACTTCTACTGTCTACTTCCCATCCAAGGCCAAGGCTGAGGATAAGCTCCCTGACACTAAACTCAAGGTGACATTTCTCATTTCAATTATTTCGTGAAATGCCTTTCTCCTGCTCTTTCTCCCACCTCTTGACAAGAACCACAGGCAACATAATGAAATACTCCACCAACTGTGGAGTTGAGGGGCTGGAGAGGCAGGGGAGAGTTTTGTTGAGATTTCTGAATGTAGAACATATCCTAATTTGAAAGCCAGCGTGAAGCTTTGAGGAGGATCTTGGCCTCAGAAAAAAACCACTGTCTTTTAACCTTAAAATAAGTCTGAATGTCTAGTGAGTAAATTATCTGCTAACTAGCTATAAGTTGGAAATTTTCAAGATAAGAGTCATAGGGATGGGTATCATGCTAGCTGACACTTATTGAGTACTTATGCTGGATATTGTTAAAGTATCTCTTGTTTTCTGAAAAAGTGGTGCCCATTTTGAATCGGTGCCCATTTTGAATCAGTGCCCATTTTGAATGTTTATGGGATCTGATGAACTTTTTGCTTTAATTGCTTCTTTTGCATAATGTGAAAGAAGCCAGAAAATGTCAAGAAAGGGGGGAAAAAGCAATAAGAATAATTATTTGGTGTTTCTTAAACTGGCAGCAACTTATCGAACAGTTTCCGCATGGGCCATTTTGAATGAGTTGAACAATTAATAATTATCTGTCTTGAAGGGCTGTCTGAAGGCATTGACTTGGTCAGCTTCATTAAAACAAGTAGATGCCACCTATCTTCAGAAACATGAAATAATTGCCAGTTTTTGACACTTTGTTCTATTTCCCAGAGACAACATTACGACTTTTACCTTGATTTGGAAGGGATAATAATTGTGCAGTTTGGTATGGAATATGCCAAACAGAATCATACTTTAAGCTGCTAACAACTAAAGGTGGTATATTTCATTAGTAAGAATGAATATACATTTGAACTGGTCATGGTATTTTATTAACCTCAATCTGAACACACAAAAATTCATTCGAAGGTAAGAGATACAGGAGCCCATAGTGTTGCAATGAAAGGTTTCTTTGGGGAATCGGGTTTTAGGTAGAGACGTAGGATAAAAAGAGTGAGGGATTAGGAGGGGAGAATCAGACCTTTCCCCCTATTCTCCCTTCCATTCACCAACTTTCTCTTTCTCCCTCTGTCTTAGACTAAATAATGGTCCATCAAAAAGTTTGCATTCTAACCTTAGGACCTATGAATATTTTACCTACATGGCAAAAGGGACTTTGCATATGCAATTAAATTAAGGGTCTTGAAATGCTGTGGACATTACCCTGGATTATCTAGGTGGGCTACATGTAATCACAAATCTTTATAAGAAGGAGGCAGGATGTAATAACAATACATAGTGTCAGCTTGGTGCAAGACTTAAGGGAGAATCAGTAAGTTGTATAAATGTCTTACCACTGTGCTGTACACCTGAAACTGATATGATATTGAATGCTGACTGTAATTAAAAAATAAGAATGCTTTTTTAAAAATAAAAAGAATAAGAAGGAGCCAGGAGGGTTAGAGTTAGAGAAGTAGAGGTCAGAGTTATGCCATTGCTGGAAGGAGGCCACAAGCCAAGCGGTGAAGAGAGCCTACAGAAGCTGGAAAAGGCAAGGGACAGCTTCTCCCCTGCAGCCTCCAGAAGAAAAGCTATCCTATTGGCCCCTTGACTTTAGCCATGGAAGACCCATTTTAAGGTCTGAAATGGACTTCTGACCTACAGAACTGGAAGATGAATTTGCCTTGTTTTAAGCCAGTAAACTTGTAGTGATTTTAGTGCAGCAGAAATTCATAACACGTCTGTCCCCTATTTTCTCCTCTCCGGTCCCCATCCCCACTCCCCTTTCTTTCTCAGCCCACACCCCTTCCTTTCCTCCCCACTTATTCTTATCCCTGATCTCCCCACCTCCCCCACAAAAGCAGTTATAGCTCCTGCTTTTGTGAGATGCATGTGAAATGGGGAGGGACCCCAAAGCAGAGGCAGAAAGCATTAAATACCTTATGCGATTGCTTTGAAAGGACTAAAGCAGAGGGCAGAGAAAACAAAGCTTGTGTCTACTGTACAAGGTTGTTTGTGATGGTCTTATAAAAGAGGTGACCTTCCATGGAAAACGATAAGATGACGTTTCCAAACTGAAAAGGAGTGGCTTACAGTGGAGTTGTGTGTGGATTGGAGTGAGTGAGGGGTGGCGACTATCTATCTGTCCAGACAGACGGGCCAGTAGGAGGCACAGAAGAGCAGGCAAAGGAGTTCAGGCTGCTTTCTAAGAGGAAGAGTTATCAAAGTATAATAATTCTTTTAACCTCTGTGAGTAAAAAATCAACACTTCTCATGCACGGGATTTCAAGCTCTCCTGGAACATTTAGCTCAAGCTGCCAAAATACTTGTTCTTCAAGAAGTGGAGTAGGTTTGATTAATTGGGTTGGCCCCAGGTGCCATCCTACACTGGGTAATAATGTCTAGTGTGTAAGGCTCTAAAAGCAGTGGAGGGCTGGCTTGGTTAGCTTGGCATTGAACCCGATAGTTAGGGAGACTGTAGCTTCCACGCAGGGCCTCTTATCTCACACACACGGTGTAATCAGGGCTCAATGGATGGTAGAGTTGATTATCCTTCCGTCCTCTTGCCACCTTTAAAATTTAGCTCTCATTTGTGTCTGAAATCTTTAATGGAACAATCTCCAGAGGTTTCACCTTTTCTTGATAAGAACTTTTGCCCCAATTGTGGTACCAAGTAATGTCACTGATGCCACTTCTTATCCACTTTGTTCCCTCCGCACTTAAGTCCACGCTAATAGAAAATGGAAGATTGAAGGGATATAGTTGATAGTTCAACTCATTGAATGCTTTCCTTTGTGTTATCCAGTAATTGTAATCAACAGGTACCTTTTGGCTTGAATTACATGTATAACTGCCGTTTTAAAAATGACTGTATTTGAAGCTCTGACTTACTGTTACAGCAGAGAGGAGGTATTACATTTATAAATGGTAAAGAACTGGGATGGCAATTGAAAGTAAATCAGTTATTTGGCAATGTAACTTTATGTTAGGGAGTAATTGCTTTGTTTCTCTTATCAGTGCAATCTTGAAGCTGTCCTGTCTCGTTTTTGAATTGTCAATCTCACCTCCCGCTTATGCCTTGACTTTTTCTATTTATTCTAACTGCTTTTTCAAAGGTCTCTGGTGCCCTCCTAGTAATTAAATTCAGTACATTTCTGCCCTCAATGTGTTTATTTCTCTTATAAGTGACATTGTAGACATCCCTTTCTTCTTCAAATGTTTTCCACCCATAGCTTCTCTCATACTTCACTGTTTTATTATTATTATTATTATTATTATTATTATGCTTGTTTTTCTGGGTTTCATTCTTCCTCTGTTCCTTTTAAATATTCCTTCTTTGGCTCTTCTTCCACCCTTAAACCCAAGGGTTCCACCAGGATTTGCCCTTGATCATTTTTTAAAAATAGTTTTGACCTGATAATCTAGTAACATGTCATTCCTCTGTGTGTACTGTCCCTCCAAGGCTGAATTCTTTACTGAGCTGCTGTTCTAGCTGCCAGCAGTAGATACGTGTATCCATGTGTCTTTCTGGTGCTCATTAGGGGCTTGCAAAAACTCTCCGGAGGTCTACACTGAAGGACACTATTCCATGGCTCAGGTTGTTAGCCACACCTGTAGATCAGCAATGTCACGTGGCTGAAGTTCTAGGGCTCCGAGAACCACGGCTTGGTAGCCCTACCACTGGAAGCTTCTACCACAACAGTCCTCTCTAGATTGATTTCTGGCAAAATCTGGAAACAAGCCCAGGACTTGTCCGACGTGAGTCAGACAGAGACGTATACTATTTACTATAACACTGTGGCCACTCACAGTGAGGACGTCCAGATAGTTGCAAAGGAGGAGCCAACCTTGCCCTGCCCATCCTCTGCTCCTCATTCTTACGCTGCTGCAAACCGCAGGCTGTCTGAGAAGGCATACGAGGTCATGAAATGCACCTTATGCCCTCTTTTCCTTCATTGTCTCTCAGGAATGAAGGAAATTGTAGTTTGCAAAAAAAAATAAAAAAAATAACTTGGCCTTTGTGGGCATGATATCATAGGAACTGGGTCTCCAGCTGCACATTGCTTCAACTCAGTGTCCCCCCAAGCAAATTAGTTTTTTTTTTTCCCCGATAGGCTCTCTAAATGTGTTCTTTATTTTTGCCAGTGGAATCACTGAGCATCCTGTCCCCCAAGCTCTGTATTCTGGAACTGCCTTTGCTTCTGATTAGAATGCTATTGAAATGCTATAGCCATGTGGTGATAAGGGTCTGTCTAAACAGAACTGAAGTCATGGCTGTGGGAACGGAATGGGAGGAACAAGTACAGAAAATAAATTACATGATGAATTAATGAGACTTGAGAGTGCATTATGAAGTAAGGGTGAAGGAGAGGGTGGAGTTGGATGGCAATAATTGTTAGCATTTATTGAACCCTTATGTGCTGGGCATTATTCCAAGTTCTACTCATAGAATATCCATTAAGGAGCTGTAAATAGGTTAATGTTGAAGTTTAATCTTAATCAGCTGGTGGTATAAGTCAGTGCCACTCAAAGGCAAGTCCATGAATCAGTGGAGGCCCACAAACGGGAATGATCCATGTCACAGTGAACATAGAAACTGAAAGGAAGGATTGGAAACTTTTATGGCCAGTTGACAGAATGACTTTATGTGATAATAAAATTTTGACTTCTACAGTTTATGCCTTGGCTTTGTGTTTCATGTAATGCATTTTTGGGGGGTGCATTTAGAGGCTCTCTCACACTTTATTCCCCCACTAACTCCAGTTTGTTCGTTAGGCTATGTAAAGGTAGTGACTTCTAGTAATGTTACCTCTTGGGTCTCATTTAAATAGTTTGTGTCTTTAAGCCCTTCTTCATTGGTACTAAATGGTCCCACATTTTTTCAAGAGACATATTCCAAAGAGGTCTTATGGACACTCATAGCTAAGCTGGGTAAATGGGAAGAACATGTTGAAAGTTGGCTCACTTTTGCCTGTGAGGAAAGATCTTAATTTATTCAAAACTGACTAGGGGATGCTTTTGTAAAGGTTCTGTTGGGGGTTTTGCCCCCACATTTGAGTCTACCTGGGTACCATACAATTGAATCTCCTCATGAGAATCCAAGTCTTGTTTCCTGATCACCTATGGGGTCCATCTTTTCTTGACTTTGTTCTGGATCATCTGGAAGGAGTTGGGATGACAGTTGTGAGAAAGAAGAGTGCCTGAGAGCTCACACTCAGAGTCTGTCTGATGAAAATAGCAGCTCATTTCTGTTGAGCACTTAGTATTTACGGGCAGTATCCTAAGTTCTCCACCTGTGTCAACTTCTTGCATCTTCACACCAAACTTGTGAGGTTGTGGTATCATGGTCTCTACTTCATCAATAAAGACACTGAGTCACAGAGTTTAAGTTGCTAATGGATTCTCAGATGATAAATGGCAAAACCAGAATTCCCACCTGGGTAGTCTGGCCCCATATCCCGGACCATAATACCTCTGAGTCATTCTTGTGTGATTTTTAAAAAATATATTATTGTGATATAATTGACTTATAGCATTTATATTAGTTTGAGGTATACAACATAATGGTTCGATATTTGTATATATTATGAAATGATCACTGCAATAAGTCTAGTTAACATAGGTCATCATGCATAGTTACACATTTTTTTCTTCTGATGAGAATTTTTAACATCTTTTAAGATTTATCTTAGCATGTTATTCATTTTTATTGCATTCCATACATGTATCTCTTATATGCATATATGCATATGATATTCTTAACTGAAAACACAGGGTCTCCGGATCAGAGAACAGGTTGAGTATTGCTCACGGGGTATTTTAGCACCAGTTCTCTGAGCTCCAGTCTTTTTGGGGTGATACAATGAGGGCAAGAGAGGAATCCAGGAATTATGGGATGTGGAGCTTATATAAGGTGGCTGGTATCTTCCCCCACAGACAGAGGAAAATTTCCTCTGGAATATAAATACATATTCTCTGGAGAGGCCGGAATGGGATCTATAGATTTCCCTAGCTGGAATGCAAGCCAATGGCTCCAGGAGACAGAAATCTCTAAATCTCTCTAGAGCAATATACTATACCCAGCTTCCAAGGTATATTTGCCATTACATCATCCTTTAGCCAAGTTTTCCAATTCTCAGAAAGCTCAGACAAGCAGAAATATGGGAATATTCTTGGAAAATTAGTTCTCAACAGTATCAGTCTGAGACAGAAGGGGAAATAAAAACATAGGATTAGAAAGCACAATCGGTAACCACAAGGTTGCCATGGGGATACAAAAGACAGTTTTGGGAATATAATCAATAATGTTGCAAAGATTCTGTAGGGTATCCGATGGACACTTGTCTTATTACGGAGACCACCTCAGGGATGATGTAGATGCCTGATCACTGCACTGTACACCTGAAGCTGAAGCTAAATAATAATATCAACTATAATTAGATATAGATATAGACATGTATTTGAATATATATATATATATATATATATATATATATATATATATATATTCATGGGATGTGTAGTACAGCACAAGGAAAAGAGTCAGTGGAACTGTAAGAGCTATATATGATGTCAGAAGAGTAGTAGATTGGGGAAGAGGGGTTACCACTTTGTGAGGCGTACAAATGTCTAACTATTACATTGTTTTGTACACCTGAAACTAAAAATAATAAAAAAAAAAAAACAAAGAAACATCAGAAAGTCTCCCCTTCACTACAGTTTGAGAAGCACTAGTATAAGTTATCCAAATAAGGAAATTAAGACGTGAAGCCAGATTTGGTGAGTTTCAGGGTGAGAAATTTGTTTAGGTGACAGTTCCTGGACAGGTCATCCTATAGTTTAAAGGAGAGGGAGGTCTGAAAAACTTTTGCAAGTTATCATTAGAATAATAGTTAAGACCAGAAGGAGAAGGAGAAAGCTCCAGTGGGCAGAAAAGAGAGAGAAGAGGGAAGAGAAGAAAAGTAGAGAAGAATGTTACAAAGTAACATTGGCTAAGCATTGGGATGAATGGAGAGGAGAGTCGTCTGGAGGAGGTTGGGTTGGGCACCTAGGTGTGGCCAACGGGCATTCTGAGGAAAGACTGTGCTTCAGCCATTGTCAGGTGCTTCAGAGCGGTTCCATTGCTCTTAGCTGGAAGCACCCCTCTCACTAGATGCCTTTGGACACCAATTGCAATCAGTTAGGCCCATTCCTATGAAATCATCTCTTTTATATGTGAATTCTTCTGGAGATGGAATGCCTGCCAGAACCAGTAACAGGCGTACCTGAGAGATATTGGGGGTCTGGATTCAGACCACCATAATAAAGTGAGTATTGCAATAAAGCAAGTTGTAATCTTTTTGCTGGTGGAGGGTCTTGCTTTCAGTTTGTAAAAAATCCAACACTTGTGGATTGCAATAAAGCAAAGTGTAAAAAAGGAGGTATACTTGTGTTTCAAAATCTGGACCTTTTTCATAAAATTTCACATTTCTGACTTCTGTCTCTCTCAAAAAACTTTCCAAAGTAACAGATCAGCCATACATGGTCTACATTCATCCTTAGCTAGAGTTCCATTCCCCACCATACTGTCTCTCCCTGGCCTTGAACTGGAACAGCAGTTGCGGGTAACTGCTGTGATCGTCACTCTTGTCTTTCCCCTGGCTGGCTTTGCTTATTTCAGTGATTTACCTGGCCTCTGTAATTACAATATTTTTTTCTTAGAAGTTTTCTTTTGGAAATATACTTTATATTAAAAAGAATGCTAGTCCCCAAAACAAAGTTTGATGCCAGAGCTGATCCAGTAGAAGTTTAAAGAGCTCAATTTCAAATCTCGGCTCCACTCTTAATTACTCCTAAGAGTCACTTGATTAGAGGTCTTCTTTTCCAAAACCAATGTGAAGATTTCATTTACCAGACAATGCATTGTAAAAGTAGGCAACTACTCATATGTCATATTTTAACCCTAAAATTTTGTTTATTTGCATGAGATTGAGACCTGCTTTAATGCCTGCCCTTGTCCATGAAAGTATATGGGTGTGTGTATCTAAGTTACATCTTACACCTCTCCAACCAGTTTTTTGAGATCCTTAGGGAAACAAAAGGTGAATATTACTTGTTTCCCCGAAAATAAGACCTAGCTGGACAACCAGCTCTAATGCATCTTTTGGAACAAAAATTAATATAAAACCCATTATTATATTATATTATATTATATTATATTATATTATATTATATTATATTATAGATTTGGTCTTATATTATAGTAAAATAAAAAAAATTGTGGGGGAAACATGGTAGCTGTGGCAGAGAGGGGGTTTGATCATCCGAGTTGATGGTCTCTGCTCAAAATGGTGAGAGTTGCTGCTGGAAAGTAGTTGCCCAGGCAGGTATTACATTTTTGAGCAACTTTGCAACTAGGTGTAACCCTTTGATTTGTTCTGGGAAATAAATTGTGGGAGGCAGGATGCATGTCATATCCTGACCTAGGAAGTTTCTAAGAATAGGATTTGCTTTTTCCACATAGATTGCACCTCTGTGATGCTCTAGTGGGCCACATGTTGAAGCCTTTAGCTCCAAAATATGCCCCTAACCTGAATCCCTGAGACATAGTTTGAAAAATAGCCACTCAAAAGGGATGGAAGCTACTTGACCTAGAATATTTGAATTGGATTTTATCGGAGGGAGAAATATAGTACATGTTCAGTGTATTAGGTCACCCCAATTTTAGGATTGCCTGATAGAGCAGTTAGCCTCTTGACTGAAACACCAGCTCTATCACGTTGGGTGGGTTAATTTAACCTTTCTGTGCCTGAGTTTCCTCATCTGTAAAACGGAGAGAATACAGAATGCCTCAAAGAATTGTGAGAGTTAAAAAGGGGTGATTTGTATCAAATATATAAAAGAGTGCCTGCTACATTGTAGGCTTTTGAAAAATGTTAGCTATTGTCATGTTTATCATGATTATTTCTGCTACATTAATGGAGCCAGATTTAGTCTTCATAAAAATGGGACTTAAATCTGTTTCTTCCCAATATGTCACAGAGCCAAATAAGGCAAAACAAAGTCCCCCTCCAAAAATCAAGGTACGTCCGCTTCTCAAGGAAGTAGAAAATCCCGTTATCTGTTTTTCAATTTGCCACACTTACCTAAATAAGTGGATCAGGCTTTCTAGAAATGGGCACCTTTTCAGTTCCTTATTTTTATTGGGCTGAGCCTAACCAACCGCCACACTGATGGCCAGTGAGGAAAAAATATGGCAAATTTCACTGAAAACAGATACATCAGATTGTTATTTTCACTATTGGGCAGGCACGGTACCAGGGTGTGGAGTGGCTATTGCATTAACTCTCTCTCTTACATCTTGTCCTTTTTGTGACAGGGACCTGCATTTTTGGGACAGGGAACCTCAGTGTGGAAAACGCTTCTAGTGTAAAGCATGACTGAGTGTTGGGCACCCTTGGCTCTGACTCTCCTAGAGCGTCTCCTTCTCTCCCACACCCCACACTGCTGCCCGTCTCAGCAGCTTCCATGGTCCCCACAGGTGTTGGTGAGGATAGAGCCAGAGAACAGCATTTTGGGAAGCATTGTTTGGCTGGCGTGTCCCCCTGTGATATGAGAAGACACAGGAAGAGAAGAGACGGGGAGTGTTTGCAGGAGCCATGCCAAAGAAATGCCAACAGTTTATAGGAAACTGTCACATAAGGCAAAATCTACCAGTTTCCCCCTATTTACGCTGAATCAGAATTGTGATGACTTGAGCTCGGTCACCCCTTATCCGACCCGCCTTTTCTCTTCTCACCACAGTCATTTGAACCTATGTTTCTTCACTGAATGTACTTGTCATTGCCTTGACTTCATTTATTTTTAAAAAATCAACTCTGGCTTTTCTTAAACTCAAAGGAATGCACAAGTGGTGTCCCCTCCTCCATTCATTATTTATTTATTTCTTGAAAGGTAAGGAGGAGTTCGCTGGCCCTTCCGCAGGCCCCAAGGAATGTCCAGGTATCTGCTTCCCTCCTACCAGCTGGTTTTCCTCCCCGGAAGGCAGCTCTGGAAGAATCCTGTCAGCACTGGGAAGGAACCCAAGCAGATAATCAGGGTATTATGTATTCACCAGGAATGGGTACTTGGAGTGTAGCGAGTTCAATTTGCCAGATAATTTGCTTCCTATACTCGACTTTACCTACAGCACAATGCAATACATTCTTGATCTAAATTGCCTCCTAACTCCAATCAGCATTAATTTAATAATACATATTCAACAGATATAAACACTTCAAATGACTAGAAAATGAATATAAATCCACATGCGTTTGTGCTGATATTGGCACCTAAATATGATATTTATCAGTGATGGTAATGTTTTCTCGTGTTGTTATTACCCTCTCCCAAATATGAATATGAAATCATTTTCAGTGTGCTACGGGATTTACATATTGGCAGGGTTGGGAGAGCCTTTTCTTTGCTTCTCGGTGTGTTGACTACGATTTTCTCTGCTGGGCCTCGCTCTGGTCAGATGGATTTCTTCTTTAGTCAGGACACAGCACTGCCTCTTCTGGTTGATCTAGAGAGGCTCAGGCCCACCTGAAGTGGTGATTGTTTTCCTTTTTTTGTGGAAGAAGAGGGGAAACTGAGGAAATATTATTAGCACATTCTCACTACATCAACAAGAGGGCCACACAAAAGCATTTCCAACAGAGAATACCCAGAAATAGACTGTAGGGTTGTTAGAACTGGGGAAACCTTTCTAGACATCCAAGCTTTCATTACACCAGTGGGGAAACAGCCCCAGAGAGGAAAAGAGCTATTCCTACAGTGTTAGGCAGAGCAAGGACCAGTGGCTGGCTTCCTGACCCCAGGCCCTGGACGTCCGCAAAGGCATGCTAGGGGGAAAAAAAAATTGTAAAAGATTTATAACTCACACACAACTAGCATGGCCTTTGTTGTTATTCAAAGAAGTAGTTTCGCCACTGAAAAATAATTTTTAAAATTCGAGACTTTCATACAAGAGCAAATGGTCATGATAGTGGCAGAAGGAGTTTTACATCCTTAATTCTGTCAAAGTATAATTTTCAAAAAGTTCAAAACATGATAGTAATATAAATATAAAATACACAAGTGTCAAATCTATTTAACTCATTAGCAAAGGAACCAATGAGATGGGAAAACTCATGGCAAGGACATTTGAGGAACTGGACATTTACAGGAATTAAAAAATGTTAGGCTATGTTTACTAGGTTGAACATAAAACTAATGAATGTCCGGCAGGGCAATAAACCCTTAACACTTTAATGTTTGGAGATATCTTCTCTAGTGGACATAAATCTACAAGTTAACCTGACTTCACAGTGTTCGGGCTCTCTCTAATCAAATAGTAAATAGCAAGGTCAAACACAGGTAACCCTCCAGAGAACTAAACAATCCTTGAGCGATGCCTTAATACACCATTGATCAAAAATGACACTGTTCCTTGTCCCTCACCTTATTTCAAAGGGTTGGGTAATGATCAAAGCTGATTTCCAAGTTTGGGGTCAAAATCACACTAGAACTTCATAATCACTCTTTGCATTTTTCTAAATCTGTTTCTCCAGCCAGAACCTGCCTCCCCCAACCATTTGCATATCTTCAATATCTTTCCACTTTCCTAGACTCAAAGCCTGCTTGGGTTTTTATCTTCCATGCGCTTTCTCCCCAATTCCTCTCTTTTCTTTCCTCCAACTCAGTAGTTCTTTCCTTTTCCCATGATGGCCTCACAGTGTCCTCAGGCTTTTACTGTTCCTCCTATCATGGATCAATGTAGTAATCATTTAAGTCAGACATGGTCATGCAAGACGAAATCCTGTGGCAATGATAGACAGGAGGGTGAGACCCAGAAAATTAAGTTTTCCTTGAGGAAGGAACGAGTGGGAAGAAACTTAGGATACTCAAGCATTAGAGATCTTATTTTATCCCTGCCACCAACACAGTTCTCACCCAGCCACAGGTCTCTTAGAGATTCATGGTTCTGAAAAACATACAAGGATTTGGCTTTTTGGGGCCAATATATTAATTCAGGGTAGTACTGACCCCCTCCTTTGTCTATTATTAGATGTGTACCTTCTTGAGCTATTGTCTGAGTTGAAACCATTTCGAACATTCCTGGCTTTCAGTGAGAAATATTTGGATGCATTGTTTTTCTTTTACCATTCTCTCTGTTTTCATGGATATATAATTAGTATTAACCATTTGTCCTGTTTATTCAGGCCCACACTTCAATTGCAATATCAAGTTCTAACTTTTTAAAAAAATTTGTGTTTGAAGCTGACATTTCATTGGGTTTCTTGCAAGATCTAAGACTTGGAATTCGTTTGCTGGGTATAAATAATTAAAAACATTGCTGCTTTCAACTGGAGTCAGTAATTGCAGAATTTGTTTACTTTTAAAATAGATCTGAGAAGTGGGAAGTGTGGAGACCAAAGTTGGAAGATCCAGGTTGTCATCTGAGGAGGTTTGTAGGTAGCTGTGTGGCCTTGGGCAAGTGAGGCGGTCCCTGCATTGGGATGTGGCCCTTGCTTTGTGCCTGGAGTCATATGGGGGGCGGGGGGGGGCTAAGTGAATGGAGTGAATAAGTGAGTGAGTGTGTGTGTGTGTGTGTGTGTGTCTGTGTGTGGTGTAGGTGCAGTGGTGAGGGTGGCATGGACATCTGTTGTCTTGTTGTCTGGTGCGTGGCTTGTTTGAGGATTTGCATATTATACTTAGAACAGTAAAATCTAGGGTTACCTTAGACTTAATGTTTTTGCAACACACCTAAAAAGCATAGTAATCCTCATCATTCAAAGAGTTGTGTTTTGACTGATTTGCAGAGGGCGTGAGAATGGGGAATGGGTATTCCCTCTTTTGCATGTGTGTATTAGCTGTTTATTTTGACCATGTAACCACTTGCTGGAGAGAACTACCCTGTGAATTCTGTTAGTCCCTACCCTGAGAAAATCATCGCCATGAGCAAGGAGGCTACAAAGTGGCCCTTGGACTCATTCAGAAGCCCCCGAGTTTCCAGGATGGGGTACAGTGTTTGCACATGTTATCAGGAGACTCCCGACACGTGGGTGCCCAGCTCCCACAGTGGATTAGTTTCTCTGTAGAGAAGTTGTGGGCGGGGGATGTTGACCTGCTCACTGAGGCATCCACTGTCTCTGTAGCCACATCTTCTGCCACACACAGCAGTCACCGCTAATGGCCTCTGAGTGCAGGTATTAGAACACAGGAGCCTTCTACCTTTGGGTGCACTTCCTGTATTTCCTCAAAGGGCCCAGTGCGTCCCCAGTGATTTGCAACTCCCCTCCAGGTTATGGACCTAGCACGTGCTGAGTTCAAAGACCTGCGGTTGACCCTGGGATGCTATAATAGCATCTACTTCTTCCTTGTGTTTCTTGTTATTTGCTTTCTTCTTTCATCTTAGACATTCTGAGTTCTGGTTCTTGATCCAATCTTGGCACAAATGGCACAAGGTTGCCTGCTTTTTCTCTGTGGGTGCATCTCTTATATGGGATATGGGTAAACCACATCCCTTACATATATGGGAGGCATAGGCTTTTAGAATTTGTAGAAATGGACACATCATGGCTTTGAGATGTCTCATGAAAGGTGAATGCAAGCGGCCATGTTGAGCAGTGCTTCTCAAATGATCTGTGATAAAAGGTCAGTTTTATTGTTGTTTGTGAAATTCCGAATCCATCGCAGAGTAACACACTTTTAAAATGCAATGAGAATCACTTAAAAATGAAATAAACACACACACACACGAGACAAGCTTCCCTTTTATATTTTTAGATTCAACAAGCACGCAAGTGTTTTGTCAGCTCTCTCTAAAGTTTCTGAATGCTTTATTCTCAATTTCAGTCTGTTGTTATAGCCCAGCAACAGGCAACTTAGAGACCAGCCCCGTCAGTGGCCCACAGGTTGAGCAGCTCTGACTGAGAGCCTCTGTAGGAAGTGGCCCAGCCCAGTCCTTTTTGCATCTGGGGACGCAATGTGTCCTTTTTTTTATCATGAAGGGAGGGTATTGTCTGTAGCTTTGATCATATTCTCAAAATTGTGAGTGTCTCCATCTTACCCACTCACTTCCAAGTGGTTAGAACCCACAGTCAGTCGGCTCTTTGTAACTAGCATGTAGAAAAGTAGCATTGTTTATAAAATCTAAGCAGAGGGTGAGGACACTTGGGTTCCCTTGGAATCTTTCATTATTGTGAAAATAAAAGACATTCACCATCCAAGACAGCCTTGATTTTAAATGAACCATGACAGTATTTTTGGTCAACTTGACGTTTTCCTAGCCATATTGAAGTTACAGCAAATTACCTTACTTATGACAAATGGCTTAGGTATGTGCATTGAGGTATCTGTATAAGAGCTACTTAAGTGAGGGAAGACGGACTGTAGGTCCAGGGGATGATCTAAGTCATTCTGCATTTTCCTAACATGTCAATTTGAGAAGATTCTGAAAGCATAAATATTGTTTAAAATGTAAAGAGGTCTGTGTAGGAGCCAGGTACCTTAAAACAAAAATAAGGAAGCCGATGACCTCACCTAGTGCTTAAGATAAACTAAATTCTGCATGAAAGGAAGTGATGGAGTGGGGGGAGGAGACAAGGAAAAGAATAAGAAATTGTGCAACAGCGGATGACCTTTGAAGAGGGTTGATTTGAGGAATCAGCGCTAATCTTTAGGTTCAGAAGGATTTGCCTTTTTTAGCTACGTCAGAATCACTTAAATTCCTTTGCTACTGTAAGAGCACTTCCATGACCGTTAGAAGAATGCATCAACACACGGACTACATTAAGTGTATTTGCTCCCTGCCTCAAATTGCTGCATCAGTCAGGAAGATTGCAATGGGCTTGGCACATTATTGGGGGATGGATGTACTTCAGAGACGGGAGCTACGTATGTAGATCAATTAAATGGAAAGATACTGCCATTATCTGAAAAACTCACACAAAAGAAGCTACCACAAGGATGAAGTTGTGCAAGAAGGTGTGGGGAGATCATCAGAGAGAATTTTCTAGATGGACACATTGTATGTGTTGCTTTTATCTAACCAGCCTTACTATTTGGCATGACTTATTAATACTGGAGTGTATGATGCCTACCTTGTTAATGCCCTCACCAAACTCATAACCTATTTTTCACTTAGAGAAGTGGTATGGTGGAATTGATGCTACAGAATGCTATAATAGAATGAAACGGGTCTTATAAGTCTTGCAGTTGCCAGTTTTTACTGGGCATCAGAATGGCCTGGGTTCCTTGTCAGTAATATAGATTCCAGGGTCCCAAATCCAGATATCCTAAGTCATCAGATCTAGGGCAATATAAACTGCCATTACAAGCATGCCAGGTGAGTCTAACGCAGGTGGCACATTTTCAAAATTGATATAACTTCCTTACTGCATGGATGATGAAAGGTAGACCCCTTAGCTGTATGACCTTGATGAGGTCATTTAACTCCAAGAGGCAGAACCACGGCTGGGACTCAGGTTTCCAGGCCCTGCCCTTGCTGCCTTAGAGCTACCTGGGTCTCTGGCTGAATCGTATCCCTGTACAACACCTGGGAAACAAACACATCTTTCTTAATTTACTACTGGAAGGATTTGCCAAAACCAGGGATGCATCAGACAAGTCAAGCTAAAGCTCACAGTAGGTCCTCAAGGTTGCTTCTAAAATTCTACCTCAGTTTTACTATATCTGATGACTGCCTTGAATCTCCATAACTTCAGACACAGGATGAGGACTTTTTGTGGTCCAGTTGGAGAATCTAAAAATCACAAGAGGAACTATTAGGTTGGTGCAAAAGTAATTGTGGTTTAAAATGTTAAATATAATTTCAAAAACTGCAATTACTTTTGCACCAACCCAATAGAAAAACTAGAGTTTATACCCACTCCAGTTATCAACACGTGAAGGAAGGCTTAGAACCAAAGCAAAGCCCTTTTGCATATTTCTGAAGTAATTCTCTGATGCCATTTAGGTGATTTATAACTCAATTCAATTCTGACACTATCCAGAGTTAGCACCGACCCCGTAGGTTAAGGGTTCTATCCCACTAGCCTGTCCGTCCTTCAAATACCAGGCCTAAGGCCAGGATGTCCTTAAACCACTGACATTTCTGCTTGGCCAGCTACAAATTCGGGGGTTCCCACAATCCCTCTTCAGGTTTGGTAATTTGTTAGAATAACTCACAGAACTCAGGAAAAGCTATACTTACAATTATAGTTTTATTGTAAAGGATACAGCTCAAGAACAGTCAAATAGAAGAGGTATATAGGGCAAGGTACGGGGGATAAAGCTTCTATGCCCTTTGCAGATGTGCCACCTTCCCAGCATTTCAATGTGTTCACCAACCTGGAAGCTGTCTGAGCCTCAGTGTTTCAGAGTTTTTATTGAGGTTTTGTTAAGTTCAGTCAATTGGTGAAACTATTGGTCACATGATTGCACTCAATCTCCAGTCCCTCTCCCCTCCACAGAGCTTGGGTGGCTGAAAGTTCCCACCCTCTAATCATCTCTGGTCTTTCTGATGACCAGTCCTCCAATATGTGGCTACCTAGGGGACTTGCTGTGCGTCATATCATTAGCATAAACTCAAAGCCTGGTCGAAATGGGCTCCTTATAAATAATGAAAGACACACCAACCACTCCAGAAATCCCAAGTGTTTTAGGTGCATTGTGGCAGAAACTCTGGACAAAGACCAAACATGTTTTTTTCTTATATAGGACCTTTCAGTTTTGTTTTGAATAAATACTGTTGTCAGAGAAGGCCATTTGTATTATCGACTAATCGGCAGCAACGTGCAGAGACATTTACTCTCTGGGTCTGCACTGAGAGATGTGGGAGTCTTCAAAATGATTATGTGTACAGTTTGCATTTCTTATATTAAAAATGATGAGAAACAAGATGGTTATATAGACGATTTTGTAACTGCCTAAATGATATTATGATGTATAAGAAAGAAAAATTTATGTAGGGTGGTACATTACCTTATTAGGGAAATAAGGCTGTAGTAATAAATAACATCCAATGGCACAATGTGCTTTCATGAACATCATGATAAACTGCTAACATTTACTGAACACATCCTTGGGTCAAACTCTGTACTAAATGCTGCTATGCATGATAACTCTGGCTTCTATGCATCACAACGCTGTTAGGTAGGCACTATTACTATCCCCATTTTGCTAGTAAGGAAACTGAATATACACAAGGGTAAATAATTGCCCAAGGTCACAAATCAGCATTAGCATTAGAACTTGAAACTTGCTGCGTCTGAGCCCGGAGCCCAGCCCAGTACCCATAACCCCGATACTATAACTTGCAGGTGGAGGAGAGAAGCCTGACCTCATCGCCAGAATGTCTCGGGTTCTAGTCCTTGTCATACAGACTTGCTATTTGACCTTGGGCAGTTCACTTTGGTAACCTCTGATTTCTTCTTTCATCTTGTTTGGGGAGGGGACGATAGGGCAAGTTATGATAAGTGCTCTCTGATATTTTGGGTTTTGCCCTTTGTCATCGGATGCCCGAGTTTGGCTTCTGATCATGTACGGTCCCTAGCATTTCAGGTGATGTTTTGTAAATCTGGGGATTTGGAGGGTGAGATGCAGCTTCCTTGAGAAAGTCCAGGGCCAGTGTCCCCACCCCCTTTAATGCTATAATTCCTGGTTCCAACACGCTTAATGGCAACATATTTATTTTCTCTGCTTCTCTACAAATATAAATGAAGACCATGATACAGAGCCATATAGACAATGTAAAGGCAGATATCAGAATAAACATAGTTCTGGGAAAATGCCTTCATAATCCACAGGCTTAATAGTTAATATATGTATGTATGCATGCATGTATGTATGTATGAGGAATGATTGAAGTCTGAGAGCATTTGGCAGTCTACTTTTTCCTCCAAGTCTTACAGAGCATGGACTGTTCACGTAGGCTGAGGTTTTGCTTTCCGACTCTCTTATTTATAAGTTAGGCTCATCTTAATCAGGTGACTTACTCGTTCAACGTCACCTTCTTTATGTGTCAAATGATGACAGCAGCCACCTCATGGGGTTAACCAGGAGGGTAAAATGAAAGAGTCTGTGAACTGCTTGATAAACGTTACTTAAATCTGTCTTAACCTTTTCTGGTTCCCTTTTCCGGCCCTCTTTCCCTTTTGCCTCCTAAGCTCCCGGGCAGCCAGTGTGTAGGTCAGTCCTGGGCAGCCTGATGGACAAGAAGGTGCCCTGCACTCACTACTGCCTGTGTTATTTTCAGATCTTCCCCCACACATCCCAGCGGGCTCCCATTTGGAGACGTAAAGGGATATTTGTGGGGCTAGGGAGAGAGTTCCTCTCTCACAATTCATAGACAGGCTTTATCTCCATTGTGGGACATTTCCCAGAGCTTTGCAATGGCCTCAGAAATAACATGAAGCTCTCAGGAGCCTTGGTTAAAGGTGGCTGTGAATCTTCTGTCATCATGGTCTGACCTGAGGAGAACCTCAAGTATGAAATACAAATTCGTGTGGACCTCTGGGATTTCGGCTTCCTCCTTTTGTCTGTTTACCATGGCAGGCAGGAGGAAGCCAGAAGCGAGTCTACTGATACTTCACAGAGACTCAGGATGGTTTCGGGAACATCTGGACTATAAGGTAGACTTCCTGAATTCAAGCACTGGCTCTGTTGCTGATGGGCTTGATAAAACTTTAGGCAACTTACTTGACTTTCCTGTGCCTCAGTTTCCTCATCTGTCCAGTGGAGATAATAAGTATCTTATGGGGTCATGAAAAGAGTGTCTGACACATATTAAACAACATGTGTTTTTGCTATTGCTCTTAATTTTTGTGTTAATATAATGAAAGAAGCATATTTCCCTATTACTCTTGATACTTCATTAATATAACGCAGGTAACATTATTATCAAGAATCAGGGAGTTGTGGCAACATTAGAGTTTGTAAAAGTTTTCTTTAAATCAGAATTTCTCAGAGGGTGGTAACAAAAAATGGTTTGGGATTATATGAAGACAGACTATTTTTCTTAATAATTTTGAATTTATTGCAGTGCACTTGGAGAAATACAAATAACATATCAAGGGCATGAATCCATGGGTTTACTTGGGATGAGGCCAAAGCTGGAGGTGGGAGAGTACAATTCATTATATGTAAGGGACCAGAGAACTTTCCTTTGGAGAATTTCAGAATGTGACATGTTCTTAATCTGAATCTGTGGCTCTCTGAGTGCTTGGAGACCTGGAAATGCAAGGTGCAAAAGAGCCACGAGTACTCATTGGCTTGTAAGGAAATAAGATTCCAGATAAAATTTGGCATTTTTAAATAATTTTGAAAAACATTTTGAGAAGACACGTGCCGTCTGTATGACTTAATAATAATAAGCTAGTTTCTTCACTTGTGTAGTGTTTCAGTGACGTGAATAGTGATTCTTCTCCCAAGCCTGGTTCTTAATTCACTAAATGGTGACCATGCCTAAGTCAAAGTCCCGTTACTATTACCAAAAGCCTGCTCCTGAGTAGAAATTGCCATTTCAAAGGGGGAAAATAATGCAACCATGACTGACTGGTAGACAGAGGAAAGCTTCAGGGCTGAGTACCAACTACCTTTCCTACTTGCCTTCTGGTCATTTCCCAGAAGATGACCCAGTGCCGGGCTTGCCGTTATATGCTGGAGGAACAGCCACCAAGGAAATTACATCGGTTGTCTCTTTGGAAGGCTGTGACATACGTGTAAATATGGCGAGCATGAGAGAAGCTGGGTTCTATTTCCAGTTATGTTTCTAAAAATTTGACTTTCAGTGAATTATTTGCATTACCCAGGCTTTATGCATAAATAGGGTAGTAAAGCTATCCTGGAATTCAGTCATCTGGGTTGTCTTGGGTCTAGTTTGGATTTTAGATTTTTCTTTTTCCTTCCTTCCTTCCTTCCTTCCTTCCTTCCTTCCTTCCTTCCTTCCTTCCTTCCTTCCTTCCTTCCTTCCTTTCTTTCTTTTTTTTCTGAACCACCCAATGTTTCAAATATGAGAAAATTTCACATGACACATTGTCATGCAGGGTGTCACATGGGTGTCAGTCAGCTCCTGTGCCCTACATAAGAACGCAGGACATGGTGAGGACAAAAAGGAGCACCCATGGAGCCATAGATAGGGGACTCACACCACTATATTCTTGCTGGCGGCTGGGTGAGGCACATGAAGTAGGATCCACATGATCCGCAATCTGCCAGCCGCTTTTCTGCCTGCCAACCAACCAACCAACCAACCAACCAACCAACCAACCAACCAACCAACCAACCAACCAACCAACATAATCATGGCAGTTACATTAGCAGCCAATTGGCCAACTGGTTATAGACGACAACCATCCAATCACAGTTGATGGTCATTTACTACCTGAGCCAGCATCTTACCAAGTGAGGCTGAAAGCCTGGAAACTGCTCTCTGGGACTCTGTCCCCACACACGTCTGTAAGTCCTGCTTCTGTTTGAAACTTGGGAGATCCTCTGACCTTGATCCCACGGTCCCCATGGTAAACATTCACTGGAGCTGAGTAGCTGTTGCACATCCTCATGGCCCCACCAGTTCTGTTGTCTTACACGAGCCTCCTTTATACCCAGTTATAGCGTTTGCCTTTCCTCTGTAGGCGTGTGTGTTTGTGACTTCAAGAATTGTCTTTCGGTGGCTTAAATGTCTTTGTTTCTACCTTCTCGGCTGTTTCAAGAATAGACTCAGTTTGCCAGATAGGCCATTTCTGGATTAAAAAAAAAGCAAAAAATGTGCTTGTGTTAACGTTTCAGAATTTTCCAGTATGTGCAATATTGATCTTCATAATTATGACTGTGAACTTTAAGATAAGTTCAGTTAGGTTTTGTTTACTCTTTTACATCTGGAATTAATTCTCAAATCATAAAATTGATTTGCATTTTAACATGATTGGTGTTGATGTAACTTTGAAATACAATCCAAGGTTCCTTTATTCTCTTAAATTATCAGAGAAAAGAGAAATAACTTAAAGGAAATGAGGGGAAAAAAGACCTGGCATTCACTGTTATTGCTAATATGTGTCTGCATCTTCTCCATCTTTAAGGAGTCGAGGAAATGTAATTGTTGGGGAAAAGGCAGCAGTAGGAGGAAAACCAAACAGAGAAAGAAAAAAGTAACGAAAGAAGCACTGACTTAATAATGGGGGGTTATTATTATATATGACAACACAGAAAGGCTTTTTAAAAAATATTGTGCTGTGAAGTAGATATGGCACCCACTGCACTCTCAACTCTAATTTCAAGGTTCTGAAATTTGGGCAGTACGCCATATTTTACAAAGTTTTTTTTCCAGAAATTATTTAACTGTTTTAGGATTTGGAAGGAGAGAGTTTAATATCCCATGTACTCCTTGTGTGACACACTCTCTCATCTTCATGCGACTTTCATAACCCAGCACGACATTCTTGGGTAGTCTGTACAGCGTACTGGAAAAAAATCATCAGATTAGGTGTTGAGTCGAAAGTAGACCAAGTCCTGGCTCTAATACTTGTTAGGGTCCAGAAAATAGTTCTTGAAGCTCTCAGAGCTTGATTTTTCTACTTTGTAAAATGAAAAAATAATAGGACTTACACACGGAGAGGTCATAAACCAAATAAAGCAAACTTCCTAATTCACTCAGCATGGTGTCTGGCATGAAATAAACACATCAGAAATGTTTTGTTTTGGACACAGAAAGTAATTATTAGAACTCAAATACTTCTTCACACCTGACAACTCTTAAGAAGTTATCTTGTTTTCTTACTTAAATAGGTGTTTTGACTATTTTCTTTTTCTTTTCTTATTTTTAAAGAGCAACACATGATATCCAATGAGAATGGGTTAGTGCTGTTTTTTTTCTCCACCAATAGTGTATCATCAGCATTTATGAGCAGATAGATATATATTACAGTTGTCCTTACATCTGCGCTCTATCCCGTCATTCATCAGTCATACCCATTCTAGAGTAAAACATTTAGTAGACACTCAGTGCCGATAGTCAGTTATTTTCTGTTTACAAGGTTAGGTGTTAAGTAACCTGATCCCACACACCCATTATAGTATTGGAGTGGTGTGGTCAGGGGCAGAGAGACATGTAAAGTGCTTGTTCTGTTGAGGTTCTTGGTAAAGGTGCCTGTGGTACCGGAAGTTCTGAGGAACTTGTATAATACTGTGGAGGCAAAAGAGCTGGTTGGCTGGGTCTTCCACCTTCCATGTGCCTGTTTTGGGGTTTGATAACTTGGGGTATATCCCAATTTTCTGGGTTGTTAGGAGGATGGACCAGTTCTTCACTTATATACCTGTAGCACTTGGTAAGTCAGTGGTCAGTGTGCTTTAGGTATGTAAGCCAAGAGTTGTTCATTTTAAATTAAACTCCCAGGTGGTGAAGTCTCATCTTTTTGCCTGTTTCTTAGAAATTTCCTCTTTGTAATAAGTTTCAACTGATGTTATTCATTTAATCACTCTTCAAGGCATTTAATCAATGAAAAATGTATTTAAGCAATGAAAAATAATTTTAAATTATATTATTATTATATCTACATTGTTGGGTATCTAGTTATTCCCGGAATGTATAATTCATCAATCTATAAAATAATGCATCTGGTTTGAGAATATTGAAACACGCGTAAACAAATAATAAAACAAACAATATTCAAATATGGGAATCATAAAGCAAAAGAATTAATATGTCACATGTTATAAAAAGCATCAAAATGTGTATCATATGATGAGATAGTTTGACATCCAATTGTCCAATGATGACAAAAATATAAAAGAAGTAAAAACTGAGGAAAGGTGTAGATGGCTGTCCCAGTAGATTATCTGCAATAAAAACAATCAAATAAATTTTAAAATAAATTAAAAAAAATAAATGCATAAGGATCTTGAACGCACTTACAGATTTACATGAATCTTAAAATCCTGGGTCTGCATAGCCATGATTTATTCCAGATTGTCATTCTGGGCCAAAGGTAGACTTCCTTTTTCTACGTGGCCTTCATACTGTATTTCAACATAGGTTATAAAATGTCTTTGAGCGATGGCTGGATTTGGCAGAAGTATATTCTTTGTGGAAGTCAAAGAAAAAATGGTTAGACAAATGGGAACAAATCAAGTCTCTTCTGTCTTTCTTTCACCCCAATCCCTCCTTCAACAACTATTGTATCATTCCTATGCTTTATAGCCAAAATGTGTGAAATCCTCATCAGTATTCTTGGTTTTACTTCCTCTTGCAATAACTCCTCCTCAACCCATTACTAATCAGAGTTTTGAATCCTACTCACTGCAGAAACTGGGCTTCTAAGTGGCTACCACTGAATCAATTGACAATTTCCATTCCTAATCTTTTTAAATTTTTTTAGTTACAGGTGACATTCAACATTATATGTTTCAGGTGTAGAGCATAGTGGTTAGATATGTAACTTATGGCATGATCCCCGATACCCGATAAGTCTAGTATCCACTTGACACCATGCATAGTTATTACATTATTACTGGCATATTACATATTCCCTATGCTGCACTTTACATCCCTGTGACTATTTTGTAACTGCCAATTTGTCCTTCTTAATCCCTTTACCTTTTCCACCCAGCCTTCCCACCCTGCTCTCATCTGACAACCATCAGTTTGTTCTCTGTATCTGTAGGTTTGTCTCTGTTTTGTTTGCTCATTTATTTTGTTTTTTAGATTCCACGTAGAAGTGAAATCATACGGTATTTGTCTTTCTTTGTCTGACTTATTTCACTTAACTTAGTACCTTCCAGGTCCATCCATATTGTCACAAATGGTAAGATTTCATTCTCTTTTTTTGGCCGAGTAGTATTCCATGGTATGTATGTACCATTTCCTCCATTCTAATCTTGCTTGAACTTCCTAAAGCATTCTATAGTGTTGATAAAAACTTCTATCTAAAATTTCTCCTTTTTGAATACAACATTGCTGATAACTCTTGGCTTCCTCCTAACCCTCTACCTGCTCCTTCCTACTCTTTCACAGACTCTGACTAACTCTTAAGTGATAGTTTCCCTTCTGGGTTCTGTTCTAGGCTGTCTTCTCAATCAACATATTATTTTTGAATAGTCTCCTAGTCTTTCTGCTATTTGCATTCATTTCTACTTCACCAGCTCAGACTTCTCTCCTCATTTTGAGACCCACAAAAGCCTACTGGAAATATCCACCTAGATGTCCCCAAGGCATCTGAAAGTCAAATTACCCCCAAATAAATTTGATTTCCATATTGCTTCACTCAGAATCTACTCCTTCCTTCTGCTTTCATATTCCAGTAAATGGCACCCTTTCCACCTCATAGTGCGTGAGGAAATTTGCGGTCTCATTTGTGATTTCTTTCTTTCCTGTTCTCTTCTCACTTTGAATAGAGTACTGACTCTTCCTTATTCTGCTCTCCATATGTATCTTAAACAACGATCATTTCTTATCATGGAAAACCCCAAAATCGTCCCCCACATCAACATGTCTACCTCATTATTGAAATGCTAGTCTAACTGCTCTCTCCATGGTCCTCCCAACTATTCCCCAGACTGTGTCCATCGTGTTCTTACTAAAGTGCAAATCTGACCATAACTCTACTCTGCCTAAAATTCTTGGGTAGATGTTTTTGGTTCTTGGGCATGGTCTTTCACACAACTCTTCGTGCTTTGTCTCCTGCTTGCCTTTCCAGCTCTGTCACTCAGTCTCCTCTCCCTACCCCCCACCTCACTCACCAAATGGCCTTCTCGCTAACCATTCTGCATGCAGCTCATTTCCTTCAACCTGCCATGCCCTCCTGGTCCTCTGGCCCTTTGCACATTCTTGACCCTCCCCACTAACTAGCTTGTTTCCATTTACCCTTCAGATCTCAGCTTAGACGTTGCTTGCTTGGGGATGACTTTTTTAGGTCTTTCTTTTCAAAGTTTTTCTGCATATCATTTTCAATGATTTTTCTTTCCAATGTGCATCTTTTTCAACATTTTTCTGCATATCCTTGCTGATGACATGTTTCAAATGTATAATGTTCCCCAGTTGCCTTTTCTGTGTCTAACATTTATCCAACATCCTGCTAATAATAAAATTAACAACAACAACTACTACTAATATTTATTGAATGCATCTTTCAGATGAGGCACTCTTCTATGGTCTTTACATGTGAGGGTTAAATAAATTAATACAGCATTTGTTATGTGGCAGATGCCATTAATCCTACTGTACAGATGAAACAGGCACAGCAGGTTAAGTCCATCGCTTAGCCATCTCGTTACTGGAAGTGATAACACCAGTATTCAAACCCACACATCTAGATCTCAGGACCATATTTTTAACCTGTGAAGCCTAGACCCTCATTTACCTCAGTAGCACATCTTCAGCATTTAGCATATCTCCTAGCACATAGTTGGTACTCAATTAATAGATGTTGGGGAAAGAATAATGAATGATGTATCTGGGCAGTGTGTCAATGTCTAAGAGTTCATGCACAAGTGAAGAAATTGCTGCACCCCATGCCTGATTCTTTCTCATGCTACCAAACTGCAAGGTAAAGCTTTCTCAAGCACCAGACACTATAGTTTTCCCTCGCTTCCTCTCCAAAGCATATATTACCCTATAGAAAACCAGGCTATTCTATTAGATTGGTGCACAAGTAATTCCGGTTTAAAAGGTTGAACCAACCTAATAATTGCCTGTTGGCAATATTTCCCTTATCAAAGTATGCTTTTGTTTGCAAATCAGTGAAACCAGCTGTGACTGAATGACCCTGAAAATAGATCTGTTAGAAGGTTATTGGATAGTACGTAGAATCAATCGGAAGGGGAGGTTTGCAAACCAGGCCAGAACCAAGATATACTAGATAAATGGATATGCATATGACCCTTTATGTGAACAGTGTCCATTAATTACTTAAAACTCTTGTACTGGCCTCTTCTCCCCTGGTCATTGTCTACTACTGGACACTCATGGCTGTTTCATCACAAGATTTTTGAACCTCCTGCTGCCAGCTGCCACACCTTAAAAATGTCTTTGTTGTGGCTGGGTATTTGAGTTGCTCCTTTAATATTAAAAATTTTTCAGGAGTATCTAACTGGCTATTCTAATTCTTGTGTCTTTATCATGGATTGGCCTATCGTCTCCCATGTATCAACTCCCATCTTCCACTGTTTTGGGGTACTCCACATTAGAAAACTTAATAATAATTTGGATGCCTGACAATCACCTTCATTTCCACCAAAATACATAGGTAGAGTCTGTGCATTCTCTAAAGTTACAAAGAGAAAGTGATTAATCAAAAGAAATCTTACTTCTGCTACCAAGTCTTTTTTTTTTTTTTAATTAAAGTTTACTGGGGTGACCATGGTTAGTAAAGTTACATAGGTTTCAAGTGTGCAATTCTGTAATATATCATCTATATATCATATTGTGTGTTCACCACCCAGAGTCTGTTCTCCTTCCATCACTATATATTTGACCCCATTTACCCTCATCTACCCACCCTCCTCCCCTTACCCTCTGGTAATGACTAAACTATTGTCGGTGTCTATGAGTTTTTGTTTATTTATTTGTCTTGTTCCTTTATTGCTTTCAGCTTTATATTCCACATATCAATGAAATCATAATGGTTCTCAACTTTTTCTGTGTGAATTACTTTGCTTAGCTTAACAATCTCAAGATCCATCCATGTTGTCACAAATGGCACTATTTCATCTTTTCTTATGGCAGAGTAGTATTCCTTTGTGTATATATACCACATCTCCTTTATCCAATCATGTATCAAAGGATACTTTGGTTGTTTCCATGTATTGTCCACTATGAATCATGCTGCAATGAACATTGGGATTCATATATCTTTACGTATAACTGTTTTCAGAATTTTGAGGTAGATACCAAGAAGAGGGATTGCTGGGTTGTATGGTAATTCTATTCTTAATTTTTTGAGGGACCTCCATACTGTTTTCCATAGTGGCTGTAGCAATTTACATTCCTACCAGCAGTGCTGTTTTGACTTTTAGATTTCACTTGTAAGTGAAATCATGTGTTATTTGTCTTTCTCTGTCTGACCTATTCACTTAGCATAATATCTTCTTGGTCTATTCCTTAAAAAAATCAGCAGAAGACCTGAATAGACATTTTTCCAAAGAAGTCATACAGGTGGCCAAGAGGTACATGAAAGCATGCTCAGCATTACTCATCATCAGGGAAATGGAAATTAAAACCACAATGAGCTATCATCTCACACCTGTTGTAATGGCTATTATCAAAAAGAAAAAAATAGCAAGTGTTGGCAAGGATGTGGAGAGAAGGGAAACCTCATGCACTGTTGGTGGGATTGCAAAATGGTGCAGTCACTATGAGCATTCCTCAGAAAATTAAAAATTGAACTACCATATGATACAGCAATTTCTCTTCTGGGTATTTATTGGAAGAAATGAAAAACACTAACTTAAAGAGATGTATGTAATCCCATGTTTACTGCAGCATTATTTATCATAGCCAAGATATGGAAGCCACCTAAGGGTCCATTGATGGACAAATGGATACAGAAGATATGGCTTATATATACAATGGAATATTACTCAGACATAAAAAAAGAATGACATTTTACCCATTCTCTTTTAAAGTTAAAGTATGTAGTCTGCGATAGGCTAAGTATTGGTAATTCAGAGTGATGTCATCTTCTGCTGTATTAAGTGGTCATGTTGTATTCATTCACCTGTCAGATGTTTATTAAGCAGACACTATGTGCCAGACACTACCCCAGGCATGTGATGAAAAGGGAAGATGGTGCCTCAGCTTTCACAGTGCTTATATAGCCCATGAAATCACTAGAAAGTGGAAGAAAAATAGACTTATCAGAGTACAAAAACTCAGCAGAGTGCAGAAGATTCTGAAATTCAGAAGACTGATGTAGCAAAAGGTAATTCATTATGTTTTTTGTTTAGAAAGTTTGGGAGACAACTTATCAGATTTAGTTTGACAAAGTCTTTACAAGCTCATTTTCAGTTTTTTTTTTTATTTTTTTATTTGCATCAAGGGACCTAGCTCACTCTCTTGTCAGTAGGCTAGGAGCCATCTTAGCATCTGGTCCTGAGCAGCATGTGCCAGCCATGTAGCCCTTGCCTGGCGTTTTTGCACATGGTGCTGTGGTTGTCCAAGCAGCAGGCCACCAATGCAGTGTATTTTCCAGGGCACTCCATTCCAACAGAGCCTGGGAAGGGAGGAGGAGTCCATTGGAGGAGATCCAGAAGTGGTTTTCTTTCATTTATGATCCTTTGTAAACAGGTCCACTGCTTGGCAGGTTCCAGAAATAGACTTAAGTGTGCAGCAGAATCCTAGAAACCCATGGCTATTGGAGAGCCCAGAACAGTATGCCTACATGTATTCATTGGCAACTGAGCTTCTGGATGTCTGTACATCTCTCATACATTATTTCTTTCCCAGCTGAAGACCAACTAAACATTTAAATCCCAAAACACTGGTCAGTCACTGTCCATCCTTATCTTCACAGGTTGTTTCCCTTCCGGTCTCTTGCCGACTTCAACGTGCTTGTACGATAAGACTTACTTCAGTAATACATTAAACTGCTATTTTTTCCCTATGTAACATTATTGACTGCTTTTGGTCCAGAATTCAGTTATGACTGTTATTCTGTGGTTTGCACTCTTCCATTAACTATTATAAGCTTTAGTGTCCACATCTCTAAAACTGGGAGGAAAATATATCTTTCTCTTTAGTTGTTGAGAAGGTGGAAATTAAGTAGGCCGGAAAGCATTTGTAAACGACAAATTGCTTTTCAAATATTAATGTTGTAACTATCATTATTACTGTTTTTATTAATCATATAATGAAGGTGATATTAAAAAACCTCAGATATTACTAAACGGAAAAATTTAAAGGTGAAAAGAACACAGGACTTTAAAATTGCATGGATTTAAACTAGTTTTCTTGTATGGGGAGGATACTCTAGGTTGCAAGGTTTATATATGAGGATTAATGAGTTTCATGATAAGACTGACTGTAAATTTCTACTCCCATTTCAATTCTGTGTGGCTCTAGATAAGTGACTTAATCTCTCTGAACCTCCATTCCTTTATTTTAACAAGAAGAAAGATACCTACTTTTTATCACTGTTGAAAGTACTAAATAAGATGCTTTATAAAATGCATCTGGCTCAAAATAGACTTTTGATAAATGCCAGCTTTGTTTGACTTTTAGTGTTATTTATAAGGGAATAAGCATTTCCCGAGTTTTCTGATTGTTCATGGGAAAGGGGTGGACACATAATCTTATTTTTCTCCTTCCCTGATTTTTTGGGACTGTTCAGCCCCTAAGAAGGTGATTACAGAAAGAAATAACAGCTCTTAGTATTATTAATGGATTCTTTTTAGGTAAACTAAACTCTATGAAAAGAGAACAATTAGCTGGATGTAAAAACATCAGTTGATGGTCCATTTTTCCACTATTGTCCAAGTCTCCCATCAAACTCTTCCCAGTTAATTGAAAAGTTATCTTGGTGTCTTTGAGGATTAGCCTAAGATGTTTGTGATTACTACAAGACCACTCAACAAACCATATCCACTTCTCAATTCTGGCAGTTTCCATAGGTTTCTATTGACATATTCATTGTTTTATGTAAACAAATTCAAGGCAGTTCAATGACCATTTTTCTCCATCACCTTAATGTAAGATGGGGGAACGCAAGGAAATTTGGAAATTTCCTCCCTATAGCCAAGCTTCATTCAATTTCCTGTTGCTATTTTGTGAAGCAACTTCCATAATAACCTATTTCCCCCTCCCCCATATATCTGCATTATTATCATCCTGTGCTTAAATACACAGATATCACAATTTTGCTGCTTAACCATTGTTTCCTATCACGTTCCATGTGATTTGTTTATATAAGAAGAATAAGATTTGGAATTGTTTTTATTATTTTGAAACAACTTCAATCTAAGAGAAAAATGGAAAGAAAACTACAAATATTTTTGAACTATTAAGAATAAGCTGCATACGTAATACTTCATTATTCCTGAATATTTCAATACAAACGTCCAACAAACAAGGATTTTCTCCTTGTTTATAGCGTAATCATTGAATGGTCATCAAAATCAGGAAATTGACATTGCTGCATAACTATCATCCGATCCAAAGATTCCATGTAAGTATTGCCAAATACTTAAATAATGTCCTTTATTGTCAGAGTCCAATACAACGTCATGGGTTGCATGTACTTGCCTTTTTTTTTTTTTTTTTTTAGTCTCCTTTGATCTGGAACAATTTTTCATCTTTCCTTGAAACTTTTTAAAGAGTATGGGACATTTGTTTTGGAGAAAGTACTGCAGATTAATGCATTGAGGCTCTCATTGTGCGTGGAGCTAAAAAATGTGTATATATACATATGTCGCTACTTTAAAGGACTGTATTAATGTGGATTCAATTATTTGTATAGATCTGGCTCTTTAAGTCTCTTTTTACCTCCATGCAGTGATTGAGGTGAATGGACCGTAAAGTGTCTTCTTCCTCTTACCTTCCTGTCATTGGTTTTTTGATATATGCTCGGACTTGTGTACCATTTGAGAGTCATTTCTTAGGAGTGCGGTATTGGCCTCTTCTTTGAAATGTGAACATCACGGAGAGCGGCGTCCTTTATATAGTATGTGATTTTTCGTGTCACGGATCTAATGATATTGCAACCTCCCTTTTAAAACACTCAATGACTTCTCACAGCAGTGTTTTCAAGTTTTTCATTTATTTTACTTTAGAAGCAAATGTTCTTTTCCAAATGACATCATAGGCAAGGGACCAATTTAAAACATATAAAGGCCTCTTCCTTACAGCAAGGCAGCCTTGCCGAGCATTCTGTGAGAACCACCAGTATATATCAGGGAAATTTCTGCTTTTAAATTGGTCCTCAGTTGCATGAAATTGATTTAATCTTAATCATTGATTCACAACACATTCTCATCATTAGTCTATGAATGGCCTGTTATTTATATACTTATTTATTTACTGATTTCGTGATTTTCAGTAATGTACCAGGCACCCACAAACCCACCACCCCTAGCAAAAGCTAACGCCTTAACCTATATTGACCACATGAATTTCCACCCTGCTATACCCTCTTGTTATTTCCCAACCGAGAAAACACCATCCTGAATCTTTTCTCATCATCAATCCTTTGCTTTATTTTTGACAGTTTAATGCCTCTATATACACCTCTATATAATATACTTTATATGTTTATAAAAGTAGAAAGTCTGCTTTAAACTGGTTTTAACTTTATTTAAAAAGTATAATTTTTTTACTTAATATTATGTTACTGCGATGCATCTAACTTGTATATAATTTTCATTCTTTTATTTTGACTGCTCTGTAATACTCTGTTAGCTGACTATGCCATGATTTCTTCTCCCGTTGATGGGCATTTGACCTAGTTCCAACTTTTTCTCTCATGAGCTGTGCGGCTGTAAACAGATTGTAAACAGATCTCCTCTTCCAAATGTGTAAGCAAGCTTCAGTATTTATCTACTTGAGACATTGCTATATCAGAATACATGTGACTATTTGAAGCAGGGAAATAACTTGATTAGTTGTCCATTTTAAAATGAAATAATCTTACTGCAGTGTAAATGGAAAAGGGCTTGAGTAGATTAAGCAGCCCACTGAGGAAACTGCTATGGAAAAGCCACTGGAGGGATAAGAGTAGCAAGGACCAGCATGGGGACAGAGATGGAGAGAGGTGATATAATTAGAGTCAGATTCACAAGCTAAAATTGACCTGACACGATTATGGAGAAAGAGTAGCGGGAAAGGGGTGATGAGGAGAGATCCTGGGCAACTAGCTGGATATCGATGCCATTTCATGAGGTTGGAGCTGGGTGGGCAGCTCCAGGGCCAGGGGCAGGTGTGCCGCAGAGCATGGGTCTAGTCCTTGGTTCAAATAGTTTCTTCTGCCTAGAATGCGTTTTGTCCCTGTACGTCTTTTTTTTTATTTTTCTCATAAACTTCCACTCATCTCTCAAGGCCCACATTGAATGCTGTTTCTTTTTTCCTCACCCTTCTTTGATTTTCATCTCTTATCCCTTCTGCTCCTCTATGTATGGCTATACATATTTCTTCCTCGCCTATCCCAAGTGGGTTGAAGGTGCAGTCCTGAGGACGTCAGAGTGCAGGTATTCTGTTTCTAGATCTCAGCTCCTCTTCAAGTGGGAAGCTCTTCAAGTCCAGGAAGTATGTTTGGTTTATCCTTTTGCTTCTAGAGTTTATCAATCTCTGTTACAAGCAGTTGAATGGAATGAGTTGTTCATATTGTTTTCTCTTCAAAAGGCAGGGGCTTGAAGCTAACTAGTAGTAGGAGGGGAAGCTCATTGGGAAAATTAGCCCCCAGTTGCAACCTCCTTTGTTGAACTTTAAGTCTATTCTTGGGTCAGTCAGTGTCTGGCCCTTGTCTGTCGCCCTTCTATTAGACGTAGATAAGCTTATTGCCTGGAAAGCTTTACCAGGTTGTACATGGATCCTTTGTTCCTACCCTAATCTATCTGCCTGTGCTTCATTCATTCATTCATTCATTCATCCATTCATTTATTCACTAGTTAATTCACTCAATAATTCAGTTCTTCATTCAGCATTTATTAAGTGATAGGCATACTTTTAGGTGTTGGGAATATAGCAGAGAAGAAACAGATAAAATTATCTGCCCTCCTGAGAAAAACTAGGCCCAAACCTGGACAAAGTTTTGTCCATGAAGCCCAGTTCCATGATGAGTGAGGTCAATGGCTTTCTCCTTCTCCTGAGGAAGATTTTGGAGGAAGTAGGAAGGGGTGTAAAGAGAAGAGGTGGTGGCAGTGACTCTGGAAGGAAAAGAAAATGCAGATTTCTGGGATGGAGAAATGGGGAAATTTGAGTATCTGTCATTGGAAGCCATTGCACAGACACAAGGTCCTGCGTCCTTCCCATGATGGGAAAGGCATGTGGTTTGCCCCGTTCTTTTGTATTTGAGATTCTAATCTGTGAGAAAAGCAGGTTAGTCTAGGTAATCTCTTAGGCACTTCACTCTTTATAATTCCTCGTGTCACATGTGTAGACACATTGTGAAACAAGAAAAAAATAGAGAATGGGCTTACTGTGTATATCAACCCATGCATCAGTAGAGGGCCTAGAAGTCCTAGGTTCATCATTTACACTAAATTTAAATACTTAACTCACTTCCTTGATGAGTCCTTCATTCCTAGTCTTTCTCAGAGTAAAAGTCAGATGAAAATTGATCAACTGTCTAATGATAAAACAATTAAACTTAAAAAAAAAAGTCCTGCTGCAATGATACGATGAAAAGTGAGGGTGTATTTGAAATTTGTTGAAGCAGAAAGCTGAATTAAGTAGATAAGTGCCTATTTTTTATTTGAACCTATGTAAAGACTCCTATTTAAGGCATTAATGCTTAAACAAAAGGCTGCTGTCAGAGTCCTGGAGTAAATAGCATATGTTCAGGGGTAAAAGGAAGCCACAAGTTAGACAAATTTAAGTGATCTAGAATCATCAAAGAAGACATAAATACGCATTTGCCTGCATTCTCTGAGAAGTGAGATGAATGCCTCTAAGCTCTGAATCAAGAATGTTGACATTCTCTATCCATTTATGTTAATTCAGACATAATTTAATACTTTGCCCCTCATACTATAAATCACCTCATCTGTTTATTTTGCTCATTAATGTTGTTTTCAAAATCATTCCTTCAAAAAACAAATATATTGAGAAGCATACTCTATAACAATTTAGGGATGAGGAAACACCTTTCAGTGAGGAAAATATATTAGAAATAATTCACCCTTTATATCTGTTTCTTGGGGGTGCATAACTTGTGATGGGAACTTTCACCCTAACATCTCATTAAAACAGTTCTTTTTACTTGACATGACTTATTGTGGGTTGGTGCAGTTCCCTAAACCCTGACACACTATTATTTCAGGGCAGATTCCAATACTCACAGATAAACTAAGTGGGTAATGAGGTTAAGGGTATTTTGTGAAGAGTGATTAAGAAGATCAAGGTTCTTGCAGATAACAGAATTTATTTATGCTGGTTAAGCAGAAAGAAAATTATCACAGAGCATTAGGTGGATTACAGAATTACTTGGAGGGTCAGGAATTAAGCTTAGATCTACATCACGGAGCACATGTGGCCAGAAGAAGTGCCCAACCATGGCATGGAATGTTCTGGATGAAACCCCACTCCTACACTTCGTGTCTCTTGGTACCAGTGATGTTAGGACCTTTCTCCCAAGCTGCTCCAGAAAGAACCATACACCCTTCCCCATCATGTCTGGCAGAAGCACCACCCTCTCTAACTCTGCATACTTGTCATAATTATCTTTCAAGGCTCATGGAGGTGTGTGTCAGCCTGACAGAACCCAGTTCACCTGCATAACTCCCTACAAGGGCATCTCAGAAATGTAGTTCTTTATAGAAAGGAAGTCATGTCAGCAAGGAGTTAGCATGAGAGCTATAGAAGCCTCCCTGCCTTGAATGAGTAGTTTTACCGTAACACTTGCATATTTTCAGACCTTCCTCCATCTTCAGGTTCTCTTTTGAAAATCAGAAAATTGGTCCAGGGAAAGTGAAGCAATCTGGCAATGTTAAACTTTGTGGCACTTAATATACTTTGGGGATAATTGTCATTACAATACTAATATGAAAATGTATTAGGCAAAGTACTGCCTTCTTAGAAATCACAGGTTCTTAATCCAAATATGTTATTTTCTAGCTGCTGATATTTGACACTTATTTATTCAACAAATATTTGAGATCTTCTGCCAGACACCATCATTAAATATATACAGATGAACATAACGTAGTCTTTGTCTACTGGTGAAGAAAGTAAATAAATACGTTACTACAGATCAGTGTGCTATGTATGAAAATATGGGGTAAGCATGATGGCATGGTAACATGTAGGAGATAAAGCTTGCACAGTCTTTGGGTGCCAGGGGCACATTACTGGTCCCGCTGGAAGATATATCTAAGCTGAAACCCAGAAATCAAGATTGAATAGGAGTTAGGCAAAGGTGGTTTTTTAATGTGCTATTTCCTCTCTTTAGAACAGTCTGCTGGGCAACAGAAGTGTCCCATGGGGTTGGAAACAGTATATGCAGAGGCCCAATGTGGAGAAGAAACAGAAAGTGTTTGGGGAAAAGCTAATACTTCCATTTAGGGTATTGTGAAATGGGCTACGGGGTTAGGATATGAGTCTGGAAAAGGCAGTAAGGCTAGTTCAAGAGGGACCTTGTATGTCAGGTTATAGAGTACATACTATACCAACTATTTAACTTCTCCCAAACCTAACTTTTATATTAGTCAGAACTCTCTTAAATCAACCTGCTACACACACACACACACACACACACACACACACACACACACACACGGCAAGATAAAACAAAAACAGAGAGAGGGAGAGAAAAGAAGACGGGGAAGGAGAAGGTGAAGAAGAGGAAGAAGAAGGAGGAGAAGGAGGAGAAGAGGAAAAAAGAGGGGGCTTGTTTATGAATTTGTGGGCTGGGAAAGATAGCTGACAGGACCTAGGGGGAAAATTTAGTAAGCCATCTTATGCAAGCTTTGGAGACTGGAACTGGAATTGAAGTTATTCAGTGCATGGATTCATAGTCTTTCTCTCTGCCTGTCTCTTTACTTCTTTCTCTCTCACTCTCCTTTGTCCCTATTTGGCTTCACTCTAATAACAGGCTTTCCTCATATGGCAGGTTAGATGCTGTCCGACATTATGGAAATCAGATATTCCAGCCTAGAAATCCTATAGGAAAGGAAACCTCTGTAATCTGTAAACCAACCCCAGAGAAGCATGCTGATGGACCCTACTTGAGTTATATGCCCATCGGGTTCACTCACTGTTACCAAGGGGATGGTCGATCCTAATTGGCTTTACCTGGATCACATGTTTCTCCAGGGGATGGGTAGATAGAGTATTTTGTGATAGATTGCTTCATTAAAACAATGTTTGATAGACAATTTCTTTCCTAGTGGGTGACATGGTTGTTAATAATTCTGTATTTATATACTTGTAGCATATTACCGCCCAGCAGATGTTATTAAAATACATGTAATGCATGTTTAAAATATTTGCTGTGGAAGGATTATACGCTTCCTAACCCATTCATATCAAATTTAGCCAAAGATCTTCATTTCATTGCCATCATATTTGGAGTAAGAAAGAACATTTGGTTGTTGAAAGCCATTGAAATTTAGGAGTTTGTGACAGCAGCATAACCAAACCTAAACAGATACTGGCAACTTCTTTCTTCAAACATTTACATATTCAACCCATGGAAGAACTCTATCGTGTCTGCTGTCCAGATCTTGAATCATTTATCGTCATTGGAGGGAGCAGAGATATGATTGGCCAGCTCAGGAAGTCCCATGTAAGTTCTTTGACTAATAGGGAAAGGGTTAGTGATGGTGGGTAGAATATGGGTAGTGCTCTGTTGTACTATCGGAACTTAATCGTAGGGGAGGCGGGTGGCCTGGTTCTCAAAAGGAAAGGAAGTATAGGCTGCTAAACACAACATGTGTTGGCTAGGACTTCCTCATGTTTAAAATTCCAGAAAATTCCCCAGTTACCTCTCAGTGTGCCTAGTTCCTCTCTATCTGTGCACAGAAGATTATGGACAAGTGTCACGGAAAGGTTTCTGGGACTATAAAGAGAATGGTTATTTTGGGGGGGATTGGTCTTTCATGTGTGAAGAGGACAAAAATGTATTTCCTGTGTCTCTTTCAGGAGGCCAGAGCCATCCTGTTCTCCATCTTTTGATTTATATCAAAGACTAAGTGACTATTTCATCTTATTTTATAAACAAGACTCATCATTTACCCATTTTAGTTCCCAGAAGGCTTGATAAAAGCTAAAGCTGCAACCTCAAAGAAAATAGAGCTGCGGATACATCCCTTCACCTCCATAAATATAACTCTGCTTTGTATGCTATTCCAGACCCTCCTTTACCTTGAGAGGACCATGAGAATGGATCCACGGAGAGAATGTTTGCTACCCTCACATTTGTGACCATCTTGCATCAGTGACAAACACTCCCTTTAATAACTATGTCTTAGAGAAATCTTCCAGACTGATTTGGGGCCACAGATTTGTGCTGACATTTGTGATCAGGGAGAAATGGTATGTTAAACCTATTGAAAACACCATTTTTTAATTAAAACTTGGGCCCTTGTGACATAGGACTAAATAAATATCATCTATTAACTTGTATTGTTGAAGGCTAATGTCTAATAAACACATGTCCATAGGAGCTGCCTCTGGGATTTTAAACCGGAATTGAATTGTTACTGGTAAAGTATAAATTAAGACATTTTCACCCCTGCAGCTTAGCCTACTATCTACAAGATATGTCTGTTTTCCTAGTTGGGCTGCGCTCATTCTTGAGCACAGATGATCCGATGACAGAGAGTCCTCACTTCTATCTTAATTCTGGTCTGGGATTGTTCCTTTTAAAACCTGATGGGTCCATACTGCTTACAAAAGGCCTGGGGCAGAGCAATTAAAATAAAAGATGGCACTGTATCTTCTATCATTACTGATGATAATGTTCAACCCACATGAGAATTAAATTTGGGGGACTGTGTTGCCTACTTATTTTATCTGCCTTGGAGAACTGTAACATAATGCATACAACAGGCTTTTATCTGCTTAATGGAAAACAGTAAAATAACTCTATATACTTTATTTTATACATGGAGAAACTGAGGGAGAGAGAGAGAAAGAGAGAGAGAGAGAGAGAGAGAGAGAGAGAGAGAGAGAGAGAGAGAGAGAGAGAGAGAGAGATCCTCCATGAGGTGGAACTGTGGATTAGTAATGGTGGAGCTGGAGTAAATATCTAGTTATTTTGCCTCTTCATTCTTCTGCACTAGCATTTCCCAAAGTGCAGGGCTCCCACTGGGGATCCTTGAGATGGGTTTAGAGGGTTCCATGCTGAAAGAGTCATTCCCTCTACAATTCTCTTTCAGCCTCCAACAAGGAGATGGTCTTAGTTCAATATCAGACTCGACGTTTGTAAACACTTACTAGTCTATGTTTAGCAGAGACAGTAAGCATCACTAAATTTTGCTAGATTTAATAATAAAGCTTTGTTTCTGTTGAATTAATTTTCAGTTACCTTTTCTGTATGAGAAGTGATACTGCTTTTATATTTGCAATAGCTATAAAAGTTACTTTTAAAATAAAAAAAAATAAATAAAGTGAGCTGATATATAGAAAAAAACAAAACATTAAGTAAGAAGCAGTGGTGGCATAAGTATGTGGTAACAACTTAAAATTTCCCCAGGGCTGTAGTTGGGGAAACGTGGGGCTGTGTTATATTGCTCTTCAAATAGGCTTCAGAAAAAAATGGCTGCCAGTCCTTACCTCTTTAGCGTCTATCTATCTATCTATCTATCTATCTATCTATCTATCTATCTATCTATCTATCTTCTATCTATCATCTATCTATCTACTTTCTTAGGCCACAGTCTAGTTTTTTGTTTGTTTGTTGTGTGTTTTCCTCGTTGGCTGAATTCCATCCAGTCTTGGGCTACTTTACATGGTTATCTTAAGGCAACTCCCATCTCTATTGCAGAACCTTCCAGTAAACAAGCAAGCCAATCAACAAACCAACCAAAAGGCCAACAACCTTGATATATAATGATTTTGCTTTACTTAAAGAAATGTGCATGCTCATTGGAACATAGAAGGAAATTTTGTGAGAAGAACCGTGCTTCCTAAGATCTGCATTGTTATAACTTTCAGGCCTAGCTTCTTTCAGCCCTGTGGTCGGGTGGCTCTATTGTAAAGGATGACAGGAAGGAACAGTGCCTCTAGTGTGGATCTCTGTCTGGTTTCCCTGAAGTTTTCCCAGAGCCCAACCCTCAGGGACTAGAGGCAGCTCATCTGCATTTAGCAGGAAGGGAGCGTTAGGTTGGCCCCGGCACTGGTACAACTTCTAATTAAGCCTACGTTACTACTGCTTTTGGCATGATTACTGGTTGCTATGCTGAATATGAGCATTGGCCACATGTTATCTTGTGAAATCCTCTCAACTTCTCTAGAGGCTCCTATTCTTGTTTTACAGCAGTGGGAACGGAGGACCCCTTGCTCATATTTGCTCTCTTTGTTTTCCACGGACCTCACCCTTACACAGAAGCCTGGCTACAGTCCCTGGATTCTGTGCTGGGAACTCACTCACCATCTGCATCTATCACTCAACAGTTTATTGAGCACTTATGATATGCACGTAAGCTGGGGATACAGAGACAAGTCATGAAACCAAACTCCCAATGACTTCCCAGCTGGTCCAACATACATGCATGTGAGCAGATGCCTCTTAATCCTGTTTGGAGACAATTGGATAGGGCAAACCAAATTTGACCTTGAAGAGAGAAGAAAGTAGATCACATGACGAACAAAGGAGGACAGGCAAAGGTACCGACACATTGGCTTCCCATATCCAACAGCCTCAGCCCTACTCCTGGTGGGAACACACTGAGTGTTTACTACTTGGTTGGCCTGGCATGAGGGACATCACATCCTTTACCTCATATAAGACTGTAACAACCACAAGGGAGCTAGCAGCATAACAAGTGTTTAGAAGGCACTGAGTGATGGATAAGGTGAGACAAAGGTGCGATTTCAGAAAGAAGGCACCGCTGGGTGGCAGCAAGAATCTAACATTTATGTTACTAGATAATTGTTGATATAACTGAATGAGAGTTGCTTTTGGAATACTCAAGATGCATGGCTGTGCTCCTCAGGCTGTGCTCCTGTTCCCTGGGAAGGAATGACATGGTTAATTGGCATGGGTTTGGAGTGGAGAGCTGCAGTATGAATGCTGTTGATCCCGGAGTAAAGGGACAACATGAATGGTGCATGCGAGAACCATGAAGAACAAATGGCTCCCTGAGAAGTCAGAACTGAACCTCTCTTGAGCCACCAGCCCCATTGCAAGCCTGACCGTTTTATGTCCTCATTGTGAGAAGGACACCACTCGAATTTCAACCCCAAAGAGCAAGAATCTTGCTTGTCTTGTGGAGTGATGTATCCCCAGAAGCTAGAAATCTTTGTCACGTGGTGTGGTGATCCAGACCACAGTGCCAGTGAGTGGCAGAATGAGAATTCAGGTGCAGCGCACCTCGTCTCGTGGCGTACCATTTTCATCCTTTGACAAATCCCCCTGCCCTCTAATCCTTCTCCCTCATTGCGTTCGCCACACCTCCTCTAGTTCATTCTTTCCAAAGTACTGCTTTTACCATTTCACTTCCCATTGACCACAACCTGGAGTGTAAGCTTGTCAGACAAATCCTTGGCCCTCTTTCCTTTCACTATTACATGCAGTTCTCTAGTACATTCTCAAGAAATTGGTTGCTGCTGAACATCTCTCCCCAGTCACCATAGAAACAGAGTCAAATAAGCCTTTTAAAAATCATCCTATAATTATCTCTTATTTTGAAAGAAAAGCTTTTGGTTGCACTTTGCCTTGATTTGACAGACATCGTCACCTGTGATTGAATGTCTATAGTCATTTTATACTTGCAATTTCCCAAAGGTGAGCCCTGTGATATTGGCAAAGATAGTGAATTAATTTCCATGCATTAGAAAGGAACAATATGAACCACAGCTCTTTGACTAATACGTACTTCATCAACAAAACAAGCTGCGCCTCTCTGAGAGGTGGCCATTGGCTCTCCCACTCGGCCAAGTGCAGAGTTGGTAAATCTATCTAACTCGGGGCAATAATAAGAAACAAGTTTGCCCATGGATTAAAGCCATAGTCTTCAAAGAGCTTTCTCAATAATGAAATGTAGTATTCTGATTTCCATCCTTTGTCTTAATGCTCAGGTGGTTCCTGTTCTGATTATTTGCTCGTTTTTCTTCTGAAGCTTTCCTTGCTCGTGCCCCTCATCATTACAGGGGCTCTGACCTTTTCAAACTGCATTTCCAACTTGTTGCTCACTGGCTGATTCAGCAAGGCTAGGCACTAGCAGGGAATTGCAGGACCGGAGAAAGAGAGAAGGCAGGGTACTTCTCCCTCTCTCACTTTCAGAATAGTTGCTGCAGACATACCTCAGTTCCAGCCTCCAACACCTGGCTGCTCCCTTGGCGGGGCACAGGGGGGGAGGGTAGGTGGTGGTGGGGTGCCTTCCAGAAAAGCTCCAGTGCATTTTTTTTTTCTGCTGGAGGCACCATCTCCTGGGCTCCTTTAACATGGTCTCTTCCCCTTGTCCCTGCAATTCGGGGTGGTAGTTGCTTCCTCCAGGTTCTTGTCTCTAGATTGCTAACCCTTTCTGTATTTGTATTTTTAGCTCTTCTAAATACTGTTTTAACTAATTTCCCATATTTAGTCCTCTCTATTGAGTTACCTCGTACGTTTTTTTCTTTTTCTTTTTTTTTTTCCTGCCTGGACTCTGATGAACCCAGGTCCAAATTCAGGAAGGAGATAAAATATTCTGAACATTTTATGGATCACTTGAAACACCATCAATATCCCATCCAAAATCTAGACCTTTCTGGCATGGCTTGACATCATTGACTAAATCTACCGACTAAATCCATTTCTCACACCCTATAAGTGGGCCTGGAAAAGATGGATAAGATTAGTGATCCAAACACAAAAGTGTAAATATAACAATACAGAAAATGTTGGAGAATATTTATGTAACCGTGGTGAGAAGACCTGCAAGTCTTTACCTCACGTGACAGCTGCAGAAACTGCAAGCAGTGGGACTTAGCAACAAGTCTAAGTACAGAAACACCACTAGGATTTCAACCCCAAAGAGCAAGAATCTTGCTTGTCTTGCTGAGTGATGTGTCCCCAGAAGCTAGAAATCTTTGTCACGTGATGTGGTGATTCAAACCACAGTGCTAGTGAGTGGCGGAATGAGAATTCAGGTGCAGTGCACCTCGTCTCTTGGCTTAGCATTTATCAATAGTCACCTCCCAAGGACCTCAGGTGGCCACAGATGAAGGCACATGGGCTCATAGGAGGCATTCAAGGGATGGAATGTGAGGACATTTGATCAACAGTGGTGAGGTCAGGCAGAGCTAGTTAGGGTGAGGCCACCTTGGCAATGAGGTACAGATGCTTGCTGGGTTCCAAGGTCCTCAACTTAGTCAAATGTGACCTTATAAAAATTGTTCATAAGGATGTGATAGAGATGAAAAGACATGAAGAAGATTTGTCTCAAAACACTAAGTAAACCAGCATACAGATGAATATCACCAATTAAAATTCATAATGGAGCCCAATAACGCAAGGTAAACACTCTTCTGTCTCATAATGTTTCTGTTGCTTCTGTTTGTCATTTCAGGGTTATTTGTAGAGTTTGCTCCTTTTTGTTGCATTCTAATCGTGGCAGAAGAAAAGTAAAAGTTTGGCGGAAGCTCTGGAGTACAAAGTACATATATAAATATCAAAAAAGTGAAAGCACCCAGAGCTGCCTTCCAATCTACAAGATCATATTTGGGCTCTTTTATAAGTTAAATTGTTATGTCAGTAAGAATACAAAAGAGAAAAGAGAAAGATCTTCCCTTTTCAAGTAAACAGTGATAACAAAGCCTGGACCTGAGGAAGTGCACTGGTTTTTAGAATATGAAAAATTTCTGTACTGTTACCACAAGCCCCCAACGTCCTCTTCCCACCGCTTCTGCCTCCCCCACCATGGTCTGGCACCAGTGGGCCTCCAACACCTTGCTCCAACATCTGTTCTGATTGATCAAGGCCCAGGCTCTATTTCTTGTTGAATATGTTGAATGTCATCTGGAAACATTTTTACAAAGAGCAGCCCTAAATAATTTAGTAGGAATAGTAGGAATCTTACCTCTACATGGTCTCTTGATGCTATTAGTTTTGCACAAAGGGCAGTGTTACATATTGAGTTCCCCCCGAATCTGTGCATTGAAGTCCTAACCCCCAATGTGACTATTTGTGGAGACAGAGCCTTTAAGGAGGTAATTAAGTTTAATGCGATTATAATGGTGGGGCCTAATCCAATATGATTGATATCTTTATAAAAAGAGGAAGTGATACCAGGAGTGGGAGCATAGAGAGGAAATGTCCATGTGAGGACAGAGTGAGAAGGCAGCCATCTGCAAGCCAGGGAGAGAGGCCTCACCACAAACCAGCCCTGCCAGCTCCTTGACCTTGAACTTACATCAAATATATTTCTGATGCCTAAGCCATCCAATCTGTGGGATTCTGTTATGGCAGCCTTAGCCGACTAATACAGTAATGATGAACTTAAAAGGGAAAATCCATTTTCTTTTCATGATGTGACACACGGGGGAGGGGCTGGACATAGCAATAGGTCTGTGTGGTTAGCCTTGTTGTACTAAGACCCTTCAAAGGCCATGTTGGTCCTGTGCAACATCTAATGGTAGAAAGCAGGTGATGCCAAACATCAGGTGACTGAGATGCCTTTTCTTTGAGTAGGTGATGTAGTTCTGCATTTCCTCATTACCTGTCTACTTGCTTCCATCCCGTGGCATAATAATAGAAATTCAGTGGTGGCTCTGAGACAGAAAGATAAATCATAGTCCTCTGGAGAAGGGAGGGCCATCCTTGATTTTCTAATAATATTCTTTCAATCTACACTCTCACATATGATTCTTGACACTCCGAAATGTGTTTATAATTTGTTTACACCAATTTGACTTTATATATGCCAGCTCACATGTATTAGGCAATATTAGTATCTTCCCTGGTGTAGGTGCTCAGCACTTTATTCCTCCCTTGTGCATGAAATAGAACTTGTGTTGTGTAAATATATATTAATTTTGATATACAAATGGTAAGCATTTGCAGGTTGCAAGCCCCTGTGCTAGTTCTGAAATGAATCAAATGCATGCTCTTCAGTAGGCAGTCTATATTCTGCACATTTAAAAGAATTACCTTCCCTGCCCAAACATTTGTTCTCTGTAGAATAGTACATCCTTTTTATAATGGCACTTTGCTTTTTCTTCATGAGCATGTCAAGGCAACTTTGGTGAGGGGTATGAATAATTTTCCCAATGTAGGCACCAGAATCTGTGTTCTAATGATCAAATTAGAAGTTCACCAATTTAACCCTTTATGAAGATAATAAAAGGACTAGCTGCAAATAGCCAAATCCTAACTGTGGTAATCTACTATAGTAATTATGCAACACGGTTAATTATTTATCCATTCAATAGATACCGCAATAGTTGATCCTCAGTGAAAGATGGTGAAAATTTTGGGCATACACTGGTCAGAACTATCTTGACTGGATGTAAGTTTCTCTTTGTCTCCCATTGTTAACAATCTGCTATTCCTTCAGTGTTACGTCACACCGTTCTGGCCCTCTTGAGTGCGTTCAGATGTCACATTCTTAAATTGTAAACCCCCTTTCTTAATCTTAGTTTATTTACTTGCTCAAAGCTCATTTTAAGCACATACTCTGATTAATCATATTGCTAGAGTTTGATTTTTCTCTGGTTGCATGCTGCAAAATGCCTACTGCTGGGCATGTATTTCATGGAAATGGCTTCTCTTTCAATTTGTGAGGAAATTTGTGAGTTGAAAAAAACACCTACACGAAGGGAATGGTTATGTGTCCTTTTATTGTCGTGGAAAGAGTAAGTTGAGATTGCATCTGAGCTACAAATGTGTTTCCCTCTCACTGAGCAAGGACGTGAACACCAGGACACATGTGACATATGAATTGCCATCCTGTCTGGTGGCAGTAATTTACTGTAACTGTTTTATGACCATCACAAATCCATGTCTAAACCATGAAAATGGCACCACATGGAGTCTGCTACATTGAAGTCCTGTGTCCACTGTATTTTATCCAACATATGGACTTATGGTTCAATACATATATAGATAGATAGATAGATAGATAGATAGATAGATAGATAGATAGATAGATAGATAGATAGATATAGATATAGAGATCATTTCTGATATTTATTGAGTACCTACTCTATTGTGATGGAAGGAAATATGTTACAATCTACGTACAAAACAAAATAAAAAGGCAAAGAAGAATTGTGGGAATTAGGGATGATGATTGTTTGAGAACAAAATTTGGAGAGATTTGATCTGTGTGAGAGTTGTGAGAGTTGTCAGAGGTTCTTTATTTTTAAATTACTGTTATTAATGTCAGTGTTTTTAATACAATGAAGTAATAAAGACACTAATATTAAGGGCATTTTCTTGGCCTTCACTTGGGTTGAAATTAGCCCATCAATCTGATAACTGTTGATAGTAACTGCATTTCATTTTTGAGCAATGGCGTACATCTATATACACATCAATTTAGGCATATTTGCATAAAATGGATATTTGCGATTTTGTAGTTCAAGTATATGCTCAAGTAGAAGGTGGAGTTCTATATTCACTTTGCGTTGGTAAAGCAATTGCTTTATGGTTTATCTTCCTGGAAATTGAATTAATTTATGTTTAAATGAGACTAACAGGAAAACAAAGCAAAAACTGACATGAATGTGATATAAAAATAAATGTGTGCGTTCTTGTGGAATGGAATAACTATATTCAGCTCTTTGTTCATGACCCTAGACTAAAGAGGCAGTCAAGGCAAATGTAAAATCTAAAATATGAATTTAACTTAAAATTGTCAATATCAGAATAGAAAATAATCTAGGTTCTTCTCCCTGCAAACTCTGCTCATCAAAGTTTTATGAGTAGGAACATGACCTATTCCAAGCACCCTATTCCACATGATAGTACTTCAGATGTTTGGGAATGACTGTCACATCTCCTCAAAGCTATAATGTCAAACTGACACACACACACACACACACACACACACACACACACACACTCACAAATAGAATCACTGCTGTTTTGACTTGTCTATACAACATGCCCCAGGATTGACACAGGTCACCGAATATTATCTATTGGGATACTGGCCTTTCCAGTCAAACCATGTGCCCCACAGACACCTATGCAATAATCTCCCCTTATCTGGGGGGGGATATGTTTCAAGACCCCCAGGGATGTCTGAAACCACGGATAGTACCGAACACTACATATACTTTGTTTTCCCCTATATATGTGTACCTATGATACAGTCTAATTTGTGAATTAGGTACAGTAAGAGGTTAACAACAATAACAAATAATACAATTGTAACAATAATTAAGATAAGGATTATTTGAACACAAGCACTGCAATACTGCAATAGTTGATCTGATGACCAAGGCAGCTAAGTGACTGGGAGCGGGTACACAGCATGGACATGCTGGGGACAAAGGGATGATTCATGTCCTGGGGTGGGGGTGGAGCGGGAAGGTGTGATATTTCACCATGTGACTCAGAACAGTGCACAATTTCAAACTTATGAGTTGTTTATTTCTGTTGTTTTAGTTTAATATTTTTGGCCCATGCTTGACTGCAGGTTACTGAAACCGTGGAAAGCAAAACCATGAGTAAAGGGGGAACTGCTGTATGTACTTATTTCTAGAACTGTCTTGTAGTCGTGTCTTGAAATCTCAATCTAAGTTCAGATTTCAACATGTTCATGGGTTTCTTGTGGATGAAATGCATTGATTTTTGCTTTTGAGTAAAAATGATTTGTAGCAGGGGCATGGCATCTTTTGGCAGGCTGAAAATAATTTGAGCGCAAGGAGACTCTAGTCCCATCCTTTGGAGGACAGAGAGGTAGTTATGCAGAAGTAAATGCAGACTAGTGCTAATCAAGGAATATAAACAACAGCTTGTTTTGGAAAGCGCCTGAGATTGATTTCTCCCCAGCGCACAGGCGCAGTTGGCCTGCAATTTTCATACTTACTTGCTTTGCATTGTTGGGGGAAAATAAAGTTGTTTATTGATTAGCATTTAAAACCCAATTAGTACTTTATTTGCTTGAAAGACAGAATAAGAGCACAATGTTAGAACCAAATAAAAGTGTTTCCAGGACTAACAAGCACCCCAGGATTAAAAAGTTGGCCCTCAAATTCTGAAGAAACAGTGAATGCAGACTGGATTTCAGCCAGAACATCGGGGCCTGAATCCACACTGTAGGTGCTGAAGTTTCCTCTTTCTCCCCGCATGGCTGTATTGTTGGTGCACTATGCAGGTTTCTTTGGGAAACATAGCGCTTTTTTTTTTTTTTTATTACATTTTTTTTTAAAATACCAGTTTTTTTCTTCTAATCAGGTAGAATAATGGAATTTGCCAAGAACGGGGGGAAAAAAATTGGGAAATCAGCAATTTCTAAAATATACCACATGAATACTAGTTCTGATGGATTAACAAAATGGCATATGAAGAATAGTTTGTAAGGGAGCATGAATTTGAGAAATACTGGGTTACTTAGTTTGGTAGAGATCTTAACTGCAGGACCTCTAAGAGTCCTTTATACGCTAATGTAAGGGTGCTCTCAAAAAAAAAAGAGAGAGAGAATTTAAAAGAATTGGCTGTCTCTTTACTTTTCCCCTTCTTTTTCTTGTCTTATTTGTCTGTCTGTCCATCTATCTATCCATCTTTCAATGCAACAAACTTCTTTCATTCATTGTGGGAGACCCTAGAAGAAGAGCTGAGATGATTTACTGTGGGTATGCAGAAGAGAATCTGAAGTTACTAGCAAAAGAAACTTGGCCTAATCTTGAAGATTTTTCAGGATTTCTAATTTGGTGGGTTTGTCTGCTTATGTGGAACTTTTGTTTCCTGAGACTATTAAGAGCTTTTTTCTTTCTTTCTTTCTAATTTAGATTGAATTTACCTTTTACTTGGAAGTACTACTGAGAGTGGAACTTAGAAGCAGTTGAATGGAACTGAAGAAGAGAGCCTAAGGGTTGGCTCTAGTGTTAGTGGTGGTTTAATCGGCGTTTTGAGTGACAGGTCACTGTGGTATAGTGTCTGAGATATAGCCCTTGGACAAGTAATAGGGCTGCCTGGTGTTCAGCCTGGCACTCTGCAGGGAAGGGAAAGTAAGCTAGAGAACTCTGGGCACAAGCTCTCAGTTTCTGTTGTTTATCTGAGCTTGTCCAGCAGGGGCGGAGGTGAGCACCTCTTACTTGGTCTAGGTGAGTCACAACTATGTGTAAGGATAATATAGTAGTGAATCCTCAGATCTAGCAGAAAACTAAGCTCCCAGCCACCAACCTCAAGCAAAGGACATGCACAATGACTCTTGAAATGAAATGGTTTCAAGCTAAGAGTTTAGAAGCAATAAACCTGCACATGGGGATGAAGGGCTTACAAATTGCAAAGCACATGAAACTTCACTGTTATAAGCTTAAATCAATGAGTAAGTGAAGGTCTTTCCAACTAAAATCTGAAATCTAAATAAAGGCAGGAATATCAGTTGTCCAACCGAGGGGTTAAAGCAAAACTTCCCCATAAGTCAGGTTACCCAGAGATACTCCTCTCTGCCTTAGCAGGGAAAGAGCAGGACCTATCACGGGCCAAGATCACCTTCCCCTGTGGAAACAGCGTATTCCCTCTACAATCCATTTCATACTGGCGTTACATTTTTTATTAGGTTACTACCACATGAGTTGTGCATATTAACCAAATTAAAACTGTCGGAAGAGTTTGGTTCTTGCTGAGTTAGTATCTCAGTGTGTCTTGCTGAGATGTGGCAGAAATGCCATATTCTGAGACACAGTGAATGGCTGGAGAGAAGGCAGCTCCAAAGGTTCTAAATCAGAAGGAATCTCTGACTCCACGGGGCTTGTAGACAGCAAGCACCATGACTGTGATATCTCTGGGGTTTTAATGTGTGTTGGTCCCTGAGACCCCTTAAAGCATCTTGAAACAAGGGCAGTTGCTTACTTGGTGTTTTTTCAGTATTGCCAGAAAAACTCCCTTAGCCCCTCTATAAATCTCTGCTGGCTGAATCTGTGATTCTACCCTGTCACCTTCAGCTATTGAGTCCAAGCTTCGGCACATGTATATGAAATTGCATGTGTGTCCTGGCTTTTGATGGAACACTATTTACTGGTCTTTTATACTACAGTGTAAACATGTTTCAGAACACTTCTCCACATCAGTAAACCCTCCATTTACAGGTGCATATCGAGTTGTGCCGGGCACCTTGCTAGGCGCTTGGGGACACTATGTAGAGAACCAGTGAGATGGAGCCTCTGGCCTCATAGAACCTATCTATTTTGATGGCTTTCACAGTCCTTTAAAATAAGGGTTGGCAAACTGAAATCGAGAGGGCTGCCTGTTTCTATAAATAGTTTGATTGCAACATAGCCACAGCCATTCATTTACGTATTTTTCATGTCTGCTTTTGCACTACAACAGCAGAATTCCGTAACTGAGGCAGAAATCATATCGCCTGCAAAGACTGATATATTTATAGAATATTGGACTCTTTACAGGAAAAGATTGCCAACTCCTGCTTTAAAATCCCAGGTCCTGGGGCCCCATTCCTCGATTTTTAAAATTCGCAGCTCTGAGGGTGTATGCACACCATCTTATATATGCAGACCTCTGCTCTGTCCACTCTTCTCGTGAAGGGGTTCTCTTAATTCTACGGCTCTGCCTTTGAATTCTGCTTCAGCAGTTCCTCTCCCCTACCTTCCCCTTTCTAAGGTGGGTGTGTATGCTCCAGCCGCTACAGTTGTCTGTCCTCTGCAGTTCCCCTTGGACATTTCATCTCCTCACTTTTCCCACCCTCCTGCTATTAACTTTTCTTTCACAATGCCTCTCAGATCGACATTTTTCAACCCTCACTCTTCTCTTGCAGTGCCTCCCTCTGTGTCCAGTGTCCCGGATCACTCACACTTAGTGTATCTGCAACCAAATTCGTCATCATTTCCCCCAAGCTAACTCCCCCTTTGGACTTACAAATTCTCTCTTATTGGTAGCATCAGTCTTCCACTTTGAGATCTTAGCCATTAATAATACTGATCATATTTCTTTCAAATTTTATCTCTTGGTCCTGAAAAACAAATCTAGTTGAAATCAGGACCTGAGGGCAAATAATGAAGGGCAAAGCTTACCTGATGTACAGACCTTCATTTTCCTACAGAAGAAACAAGGAGGGAAGGAAATTAACTGTGACCAGGCACCCACATGAGCTGGGCACTGTGCATAATGCACAGAACGCTCCCAAACTATGAGTAAGTGTTTTTAATCCTCATTTTATAGATGAGAAAGCTGGATCTCATAGATTAATTAACCTTGCCAAATGTCACAGCTAATGAATTGTGGTACCGGTATCTAGATATAAATTTTAAATACTATTTCCCATCCTCTTGTGATATAACAAACCCAGCATCTAGTCCTAAAAAAAAATAGTTTGAGATTTAATTGAATTGATGTTTGCCCAATTTTCTTTGTTAAAATATGTATTAATCAAAACAACTAACATCTATTCAGTTAACACTGACTGTAATTTTAAATATCCATTTCTCTCTTGCTCCCCACTAAAAAAATGATAATGATACCAAGGCACAGAAACATTTACTTGTGTGCCCCAAATCACCCCGCTGGTAGGTGGTGAAACTGGAAGTCTAGTCCAGGTCTCTCTTACCCCAGTCTACACTCGGGCCTGTGCTATGTGCTTCCAGGTACCGCAGTGAAGCTTCTACACGGTAAGTGGCTCTGCCAGGCCCCTTGGAAGGCAGACCTGTTCCAGGACCTGGTGTTCATCCTTCTTAGGTCAGTCTGGTGAAAGAAAAAGAATGAACCATAAACCTGTCTTATTCCTTTGACAAATGTCCCTCCTGGAATGTTTGCAGCTGGAGGAAAACTGAATGCATCTGTTTCAGGTTGTAAATTCCTGAGGGTGTTTTTATTTTTAGCTTTGCTACATTTCATAAATAGACCAGACAGTAAAAACGAGGAAAAGAAAACCTAACTGTTCTTTGTTCAGTTCTAAGTAAGAGGAAGCCTTTCCATTGGCAGCTGATTAAGCATCTTCCTGAGTTCTGTCCTGATGCCTAAGGAGAAGCAATGTCCTGACGGTCTTTCTCATGGGCTGTTAGCTGCCTGTGAGAAAGCTTCAGCATATAAGTACTCAGAAAATGACCCTTGCCTTCCTTTGCTTCAGTGGCCTGCCTTGGCCTGCCATGTGACCCTCAGGCTTCTCTGCACTGCATTCATGCAGTCTGCCCCGAGTCCTTTTCCATCTCAGCTCTAATTTCTCCCAGCCCACGCTTTGTACCCTTCCATCTCCCTGGCTTTCCTCATGCCCTTTGCAGATGTCCACATGCGAGTAGTATGGTCTTCCAAGTTCGTGTTCAGTTGTCAGCCCTTCACCCTCTATCCCAGTGACACTTTCCCTGTGAAGTTTTCTTTTAAGTCTTGTTTGGTTGCCTCCTCTTAAGAGATGTGGAAAGAAGAGCAGCAGGGATTAGAAGTAGATGCATGGAGACGGAGAACATAGTGAGGAAATCATTTCATCTCTGAATCGTCAAGGTGTTGATGAATATATTTAGGGTGAGTGGTTAAGTCAGCTTAGGTTTAGAATGTAAAATGAAACAGGAATCATTTCTAGTTAATATGACCTGGGCTTAAGAATTTTTTGATGTCTAAATATTTATCAACCTTTTTTGATTAGGTAAGATTACACATTTGACCCAACAATGATAGACCTTTGAGTAGATCCTCAGAAAAATTAAGATCCTAAGAAAATGAAGGAGAAAAGAAATCTCTATTCTGATGCAAGAATAATTTTGGAGAGGAAGAATCAATATATTTTCTATCCTGAAGGTAGATCTGGCATTGTTTGTTTTTCCCTATTTATTAGGGCATTGTGTTAAGTATACAATTTGATTTGTACCCACAAATGCGATGAAAACAATCTAAAAACCTTGCCTTTAATTCTGCTTGTTAAATGGTACTACAGGCTGAGACATGTACTACTACTAAAGACATCTATGGGGATGAAAGTATATAATGCTGAATCGCTTTATAACATCATTAATTTTTTCAATTAGGTTAGCATTACTAATTGCTTAATGAGGCAGGACTCTGATTGAAGCTAATACATCTTCACCTTTAACACTGGTTAACCTCTTTTTTACCCAAGAAAGCATGCCTCAAGCTCCAACTCTGTAGTAGGCAAGCATTTAACCAAAAATTAGTGAAATTGGTTCATTTTTATTTTGTTTGTTTTTGTAGTGACCTATCTGTTGCCATATGTGCTGGCTTTTCATTCATAAGTTTCCTTTTAAAAAAAAATAACTGGCAATTTAAAGAAGATCTGTGAAGTGATTTTAAGAAAAATATTGATTCAAATATATAATTGCTTAATAGATGTGCTGACACTTAGGCAGTGGTTCATGAAAAACATTTGAGAAACGGGTCTAGTACATGTGGGGACTATTCAGTGATTCATTTTCCATGTCATTACACCCACACCTGAAAAGCTCCCCTCCTTGGACTTCTTAAAGTACATATTATATATGCATATATAAAGTTTGTGGTGGTCTGGAAACTAACCTAAAGTATCTTTGAGGTACGCCTGTGTGTGTGTGTGTGTGTGTGTGTGTGTGTGTGTGTGTGTGTGTTTGTGCGTGTGTGTGTGTGTGTGCTTTTCTTTTTAAGTGAGCTTATTAATCAATATCAGATCGCAAGGTGGTGAACCAGGGTCTTAGACTCAGAATCAGCGTTAGATAAATACCAAATGTGTATCCATTTCATCCTTCATATTGAAGTATAGAAAAATAAAGGCCCAGGAAGGTGAAAAGAAATATTCAATATCACACGACTGGTTGTTAGTAGTAGTAGAGGCAGAACTTGAACTGGTGACTCTGCTCCCAACATGGCACTCTTTCTACAGTCTTTATATTGTCTCTAATTACACAGATCATTATTTATGTTTTAGTATATTTTAATTTCATTTATGTTTTAGTTTATTTCAAATTCAATTTACTTTTTTAAAATCTTGCAACATGTAATCTATTACTCTGCAACTCGAAGTGTGGTCTTTAGAATTCTTGGCTATGGGCTATCTAAACCCAGATGAAATTAATTTAAGCAAATGAGAATGTATTGGCTTGTATTACTGAAGACTCAGGAAATATTAGCTTCAGGTAAGGCTGGATCAAGCAGTTCAAAGAGATGTTCAGGCTTTTTTTCTATCAATCCTCTCTCATTTCTTCTTAACCATGTTGATTTCTGTTCTTGTCTGCAGAAAGATGTTTTCAGCTAAATGAGAGATAGCAGCTATAGACAAACACCTGTTCACAGTCTTTAGTCTGCTTTAGCTCCAACCCAAAAGGTAAATCCTGGAGAATGGTTCTGATCCTTGGGTCACATGCCCATTTATGTACTTATGTGGCCGTAAAAAATAGACATTAATGTGGTCCATACCAAACCACCAGTGAGCAGTACTGTGCTTGGAAGCCCCAACCAGAATTACATTTTCATACTTGAAGGAATTACTAGACAGAAAAATAATGGATCCCATCAAAACATGAAATAGAATCAGTGGTTTGGAAACAACCTAAGTATATACTAGTAGGGAATCAGGCAAGGATGATATATATATATATATATATATATATCATCCTTGCCTGATATATATACATACATATATATATATATATATATATATATATATATATATATATATATACATACATATATATATATATACATATATATGTATATATATATATATATACACATACATATATATATACATATATATATATATGGTAGCTAGATAGATAGATATATGGTATAGATATAGATATATGGTATAAATATAGATATAGATGAAATATATGTATATATCTGGGATGGAATATTCTGCAGACATTAGAAGCGATAGATATGAAGACTGTGATAAAATATTTTTTCAAGTTTGATATTATGCAAAATGAGAAAAGCAGATCTCAAAATTTTGCTTTCCCTGTGCTGTTGACATGATAGAAATGTACGTGCATATCAGAGATCACAGGAGGACACAAGGAAACAAAAGCAATCACAGTGCTGAGGTTGTAAGATTCAAAGCACTGGTTTGTTTCCTTTCTTGTGTTGTGCTTGTCCCCCCCCCCCCACTGTATTTTCAATGTTATATTCTATATTGAATTATATATAAACTAAAATACCATCATTTTATACTTTTCCTGAACAGTACTTCTTGGCATGTTTCTTTTTAATCTGAAACATTATTTGGTGCTACCTCTAGGGGACCTCTGAGCTTTTTGCCCACCTGGCATTCACTACTCCTTCAGATAATAAGATCTCTCTTGTGCTTTGTGTGAGGCCCTTTCCTGCAGTAATTCTATGAGGACGGCTGGCCTAGCTCGGGTCCAGGAACAGGTATGTGACTCAGCTCCAACCAATCAGTGTATTGATTCCACTGGTTTCTATGTTTGCTTCAGGGATTTTTATGTGACTCAAGTTGGTTTGATGAGATTCAGTTCCGGGAATTTTGTTGGAGCAATTGGGAAAGAGAAATTCCATTCTCTCGGGGACTTGTAGATATATGATCCAGGAGCATTCAGTGGTCATTTTGCCTCAGAATGAAGGCAGAGGCAGAGGTGAGAGGTGGTGTTTTAATTATACTCATTGATTCTCTAGGTCCATTTATGTCTGAAGTTGGTGCACTCGTGAACTTCTTTAAAATTAAATCTTATAATTTGATATGATTGTAGATCAACATGCAGTTGTGAGAAATAATACAGAGTGATCTGTATAACACTGACCCAGTTTCCACCAAAAGTAACGCCTTATAAAATTATAGTAGAAAAACCCAACCAGGACATTAGCACTGATACAGTCAAGAAATAGAACAGTCCCATCACCTCAAGGACCCCTCGTGTTATCCTTTCATAGCCACACCCACCTTTCTCCCACCCATCCCTGACCCTGGTAACCACTTATCTGTTCTCTAGCTCTCTAATTTTGTCATTTTAAAATGTTATATAAATGGAATCATACAGTATGTAACCTTGTTGAGATTGGCTCTCTTCACTCGGCATAATTTCCTAAGAATTCATCCACCTTGTTGTGTCTATCTATAGCTTATTCCTTTTTATTGCTGAATAGTATTCCATTGCATGGATGTACCATTGTTTGTTTAACCAGTCACCCATTGAAGGACATGTAGGTCATTTCCAGTTTTGGGCTATTATGAATAAAGATGCTGGAAAAATTAGTATATGGGTTTCTGTGTGAACATAAATTTTTATTTTCCTGGGACAAATGTCAAGAGTTCAGTTTCTGGATGGTATAGTATTTACACATTTTTTTGAAGTTGCCATACTCTTTTCCAGAGTACCTGGGACTCTTTTCCGGAAACTCTTTTCAAGACTTTCATTTATATTCCTATAAACTTGTGTACATTTTAATTTTTACTTAAGCTAGTTGGCGCAGGATGTCTTTACTTCTCTTTACCCCACAGTTCATCATTGAACATAATTAGTATGCCTTGTATCAGATAGCTCTTACCACAATAATGCTGTATAACAAAGCAACCCTAAACTTAGTGCCATACAAAAAGTAAACATTGTTTTCATGGGTCTGTAAGTTGATTGTAAATTGGCTGATCTAGGCTGAATGCACCTGGGTAGGTTCTGATGGATGGGCTGCTCAGTGTGTGTTGGGTTCAGAATTGCTCTATGTGTTCTTTCTGGCAATCAGCCTACTGTACTGCCAATCAAAATATCTTCTCAAGTCCTCTTGTGCCTCTGCTATTACACAGCCCCACTGCACATACCAAATCTCCACTTGAATCACAACTGCTTATATCCCATTGGCCTAAGCAAGTCACATAGCCAAGTCCAAAATCAAAGGATGTGGGAATATACACCCTTTCTTGTGAGATGAACCTTAACTCACTTGGTAAAGAGTAAAGGACATAACAATAACCAAATTCCTTTTTCTATCATCCAGTCACCCCAAACTTTTCTCTTGGTCTCATTATGGCTTCTTGTGCCCACCTCAACATCACTTTTTGGATCTTGCCTATTAATTGTGTCTTCTAAGACTATAGTAAATTATAGTAAGAATTTGTGCCCCTTTTTTTCTTACAATATTTTCAATCCCCAACTAAAAACAAAGGAGAATAATCACACCATAAAGGTTCAGAAATCCTCATTACTTATAAGCATATTCTGTAATATAAGCTTAGTCTTGCTTACTACTGTGCTCCCAATACAATGTTGAAAACATGTCGGTTTCCAGGTGTGTATTCCTATGACTTGCTTCTTCAATCTTCTACTATGAGGGAATGTGCTAATGTAGCAACTGCTCTCGATTTGGGAAAGGATTTCTAAGTTCAAATCCTAGTTCTAGTACGTATTAGCTATGAACATCCGTTTCCTCACGTGTAAGAGGGAAATGTTAACCCTTACTTCACAGTATACATGGATTTTAAAGATGTTGTAACCAGTTAAGTGCTTTACATTTGCTATAAATGCTAGTTATTTACATTTTAGAGAATGCCTTCATTTAGAAATGTGGGTTTGCTGGGCTTGGATTCCTGGTCCTCTTGATCTAGCTTCTGATGGCCACCGAAGGAAAAGAGATAAGGAAGGACCCATAGTTGGTGCATAGACCTTTACAATTCATGTTGCTAAATCTTAACAGACCAGCTGATTTAATGTCATAGGTATGGGTACGATTACTGTAGCCTTGATCGTTATTTTCAATACATTTTGACCCAAGAACCCACATTGAACTTGAGGATGGGGAGTCTGTGGATGGTTTTGAATGGGTGCTGTTCTCCCAGTTGGTGGGACAGTCCCTTCAAATTTGGTAGTTTTACAAAATATGGTTCTATGTCCTTTATGGCAATTGGCAGTTTTGTTTCATATGGTAAATGGGGTTGCCTACTTTGGCGAATGCTTTCTTTAAGCAATAAGCAGAAGCCCATTATGTCTCAGAAAACGAAGGTCCCAGTTTCAACTAGTCTCACCAGGCCACTGGTGGTTTTATGGTTAGTTGTTCAACCTCACCGTGTTTGTCTCTCTGCTGTAAAAATGACAGGATGAAGTTTCATGGCTTGTGGATCCCTTCCAGTTTTAATATTCTATGAATATGCACTGATTTCCCTGGAGCTGTGAAACATATGGTACATGTCCAGGGGGTTGTACAGCATGGTAACTGGCTTTTCCACAATGGGGTCTCAGAGTGTTAGTGACTCCAAGTGCATGTTCCACAGGGTCAGTAGATCATGAGGCCACAAATCCGATTCTAGTGGAAGAACATGAGGCTAGGTTTGCTTGCAGCCCACCCTGACCTCTGAATCCTTCTCTAACCCGACCTAGGAATTCAAAACTGGTCTCATCATCATTCAGCTTTGCTCCTTTTGATTTGCATTCAGTCTATTTTGATGTATCTATGAAGCATCATTTTGCCTGATTATTCAAGATTACTGGATACCTTTAAATTCCAACTTTATTCCCTAAGCAAATACTTAAGAAAATAGTGCAGGACCAGCTTTTTGTTCATTTGTTTTGTTTTCATTTTAAAGCTATTATATACTTATACTTATGAAATCAAGTGTTTAGATGTCGTGGCAGTTCCACGTTGCGATGAATCTTTCTAAATGCTTGCTCTCAATTTTGTACATTTTCTGTTTGTGTATGTGCATGGATCTGTTTCTGGTTGCTCTAATTCTGTTCTGCTTGTCTACTTGTCTATCCCTGTGCTGATACTACATTGTGTTAATGATTATGGTTTTATAGGCTTAGTATCAGCTAAGATGATCTCCTTCTTCTCTAAGTCAACCTTCTTTTTGAGGAGTAACATGGTTTTTCTTGGCCTTTTGCTCTTCCGTGTAAATTGCAGATAGTTTTCAACAAAGGAGCCCAAAACATACAGTGGAGGAAAGAAAGCCTCGTCCATAAATGGTGCTGGGGAAATTGGAAAGTGACTTGCAAAAGAATGAAACTAGACTGCTACTTGTCACTATACAGCAAAATTAACTCAAACTGGATCAAAGACTTAAACAGAAGACCTGAAACAATAAATTGCATAGAATAAAACATAGGTACTAAACTTATGGGTCTTGAGTTCAGAGAGGATGTATGAATTTGACCTCAAAGGCAAAGGAAGTAAAAGCAAAAGTAAATGAATGGGACTATATCAAACTAAAAAGCTTCTGCACAACAAAAGAAACCACTAAGAAAACACGGAGGCAACCAACCAAGTGGGAGAAGACATTTGCAGACAACACCTCTGAGAAGGAGCTAATATCCAAAATATATAAAGAACTCATACAACTCAACAACAGTAACAACAACCACAAGAAAACAAACAATCCGGTAAAATACGGGATGAGAACCTGAATGGACCCCTCACCCCAAGGAGACATACAAACAGCCAACAGATATATGAAAAGGTGCTCAACTTCACTAGGTATTAGGGAAATGCAAATCAAAATCACACTGAGGTTAGAATGGCTATTATCAATAAGACAAATAATAAGAAGTGTTGGAGAGGCAGTGGAGAAAAGGGAACCCTCATACGCTGCTGGTGGGAATGTAAATTGATGCAGTCACTTTTGAAGACAGTGTAGAGATTTCTAAAAAATTAAAAATGGATTTACCATATGACCCATAAATCTGTCTTCTGGGTATCCCCCAAAAAAATATTGAAAACATTTGTAAAGATATATGTACCCCTATGTTCGTTGCAGCATTTTTCATGGTGGCCAAGACATGGAAACAAACAAAGTATCCTTCGATAAAGAGGATGTGGTATACATATACAGTGGAATACTACTCGGCCATAAGAAGAGATGAAATACTGCCATTTGCAACAACATGGATGGATCTTGAGATTATCATGCTAAGCAAACTAAGTCAGACAGATAAAGTTGAGGACCATATGGCTTTACTCATATGTGGGATATAAAACTAAAAGTAACGAATGAACAAAATAAACAAAGAAACACAAACTCATAGACACAGACAACAGTTTAGTGGTTACCAAAGGGTAAGGATGGAGTGGGGGTGGGGGTGGGGGGGTGGAGGGTGCTGGAAGAAGAGGGCAAAGGGAGTCCAATATATGGTAATGGTAAGAGAACTAATTCTGGGTGATGAACACACAATACAATATATAGATAATGTGTCATCGAAAGGTATACATGAAACCTATATAATTTTACTAACTGATGTCACCCAATTAAATTTAATAAAAATTAAAACAAGTAAAAATAATGTTTTTTTAACATGTTCATGGATGAAATTGGCCTATAAGCTTCCTTTATCTTATTATTAAGGGCTGATTTTATAATCAAGATTATATTTGATCATGGTGTATGATCCTTCTAATGTGATGTTGAATTTGGTTTGCTAATATTTTCTTAAGGATTTTTGCTTTCCTATTCATCAGGGATATAGGCCTATAATTTTCTTGTGATATCTTTGACTGGATTTGGTTTGAGAGTGGTGCTGGCCTCCTAAAATGAGTTTGGAAGTGTACCTTCTTTTATTGTTTGAAAACAGTTAAGGAAAATTGGTATTAATTCTTTATACGTTTGGTAAAATTCACCTGTGAAGTTATCTGGTCCTTGGCTTTTTTTGTTGGGAGGTTTTTTGTTTTTTGTTTTTTTTGCAATTCAATCTCCTTATTTGTTGTTGGTCTTCTCAGAATTACTACTTCTTCTTTATTCAGTATTGATAGGTTGTATATTTCTAGGAATTTATTCATTTCTCCTTGATTATCCAATTTATTGATGTGTAATAGTTCATGATATTTCCTTATGACCTATTGTATTTCCATGGCATCGGTTACAATGTTTCCTCTTCCAATTTTGATTGCAAATCAGAACCACAGTGAGACATCACTTCACATGTTAGGATGACTATTATTAAAAAAAAAAAAAAAAAAAAAAAAGTAACAAGTGTTGGTGAGGATGTGGAAAAAAGGGAAACTTTGTACATTATTAATGGTAATGCAAATTGATGAAGGTACTATGACAAATGGTATATAGATTCCTTAAAAAATAAAAATAGGACTACCATATGATTAGGCAATCTTACTTCTGCATACATATCCTAAGAAATTGAATTAAGGCCTTGAAGAGTTATCTGCACTCCCACGTTCACTGCAGCACTATTCACAATAGCCCGAACATGGAAGCAACCAAACCATCCAACAGTAGTTGATAAAGAAAATGTGTCACACACACACACACACACACACACACACACACACACACACACAGATGGAAAATTATTCAGCCCTAAAGAAAGAAAGGAAATCCTGCTGTTTGCAATAAAATGAATGAACATGGAGGTCCTTATTCTAAGCAATATTGTTACCACAGAATGATCCCACTTATATGAGGAATGTAAAATAGTCAAACTCACAGAGAGTGGAATGGTGGTTGCCAGGGGCTGGGAGAAAGGGAAAATAGAGAGGTGTCAGTCAAAGCATATAAAGTTTCAGTTACACAAGACAAGTTACAGAGGTCTATTTACCTTTCTTAATATGCTGTCTACTGTACAACATAGAATCTCTAATTTACAATATTGTAGTGTATACTTTAAAATTTGCTAAGAGGATCGACCTTATGTTAAATGTTCTTATCACAACATAATAATAAGAAGAAATACAGATGGCAGGAGGAAATTTTTTGTGTTGGATATGTTTCTGGCATAGACTCTAATGATGGTTTTACATGTGTATACTTATCTCAAAACTCATCAAGTTGTATGACTACACATTAAATATGTACAGCTTTTTACGTGCCAATAAAGTGTTTTTTAAGATTATACTAACAAAATAATTGCAGTGCTCCCTCTTTTTATTCTCTGAAAAAGCATACATACATTGAAATTATCAGTTCAGACTTTCATTAAAACTTGCCTGTGAATGTATCTAGGCCTACTTTTTTTTTTTTTCTTTTGGTGATAATGTTTAGATTTTTTTTTTTATATCCAACTTTTGTGATAGGTATAGGACTGTTGAGGTCATCTTTCCTTCCCAATTCACTTTTGTTAAGTTAGAATTTTTCAGAAACATTTCTACTTTGTTTTCAAATTAGCAAAGATTTTTCATAAGAATCATTTCTTACATTTCCTACTGTATCTCTAATGATGCCACTTTGGTGATTCCCAACACAGGTTTTTCTATTATTTTATTTGTTAGTTTTTATTCAGTTTAACTTTTTTCCACTATTTCATATCTTCACCGACTCAATGAAGATGTAGCTCATTTGCAGTACCTCCACTTCTTTCTGATTTGGTCATTAATCTTTTTTGTATTTATTTTATTTTTAGATATTCCTGTGGCAATTGGCGTAATTTTAAATGATGTAAATATTTTACTTTTTTATTCTCTCAAATTTTCATTAGTGCTCACCCTTTGAATGAAGTGATTTGAGATAAAGGCCCTTCCTTAATGTTCTTGAAATCGTTACTTATAGGCTAATGTCCCTGCCAATCAATGTAAATAATTACTCCTGAATGGCAGTTAGTGCTCTCCATGTCTCCTTTAAAAGTGGGCCAGATACCACTCATATGTAGTGAAGGTTTCTACTTATTCAGAAGCAGGTGGTAATTGGAATCTCATTTCAGCAATTCACTAGCTCTATGACTTAAAATAAGAGTTTCACCTCTGCAGTCTCTGTTTTCTTATTTGTAAAGTGGGAATACAGCTAATCTCACATGGTTATTGTAAGATTAAAATTAGGTGACAATAGTTAGTGTGCCTAAGACTGGCCCTTCGTAGAGTAAGTGCTCAGGATATGCTATTTCCCTACCTTCATGATATACTTTCTGTTATTATAGCATGCTAACTTTTCTGTTTGATGACAGTACAAATAACCATGTATCAGTTAGTTAGGATTTTCTAATAATTTAGTACATAATCTAGGTTTATACATAAGTGGGCAGAGGTCTTTTCTCTGCTTACTCATATATATTGTCTGAAATAGAAGAAACATCAATTGACTGTAACATTGTGAGAATCCCAATCGCTCTTTTTTCCTTTAAGAATAATGGTTTATAGAGAGTAGAACAGTACTTACTAGGGGCTGAGGTCAGGGGAAATGGAAAGATATTGGTTAAAGTGTAAAAACTTCTAGTTATAATAGGAGTAAGTTGTGATATATAGATGATGTATTGTAGATATGCACACTTGAAAACTATATAATTTTACTAACCAATAACTTTAATTAAAAAAAGATGAGTAAGTTTTTGGGGTATAATGTACAATATTGTGATTATAGCTAATAATACTGTAATATACTTGATAGTAGCTAAGTGAGTAGATATTCTTAAATATTCTCACCAAGAAAAAAATGGTAATTATGCGATGTGATGGAGGTGTTAGCTAATGCTAGGGTGGTAATCATTTTGTAATATGTAAGTGTATCAAATGAAAATCTGTATACCTTAAACTTATACAGTGGTATGTGGCAATTATATCTCAATAAAACTGGGGTGGGAGCAGTAAGAATAGTAGTTAATGATTTCTTTTGTGTAAAAGATAATCAAGTAAAAATCATGGACACTATCTCCCCCAAAATGCACATTTGCATATTCTTTTGCAGGGAATTCTATGTGTCATATATACTTCAATGGCTAGCTATGAGTTGAGGGTTAATGATTTCTGTTAGAATGTAAGTTTTCTTTAAGTTTAGCTGAATGCCATGGATTTGACAGTACTTCTCTTCAATCCCATGTAGACCAATATGTGCTGAGTTAGAATATGAGTTTGAAATGGACAGTTATAGTTTTGACATTGCTATTCCTTTTGGGGTCAGTCATAATGACCCCAAAAGGAAACCAGAAACAGCTTACGTGCTTAAAAACAGAATGTGGAAACATTTTTCAGCTGTTGGATGTGCTGAGGTATGTGTCCCTGGTGAAGTCCCAGTGAACCTTACACTGAATACATTTCAAACTTTCAAAACTCTTTTCCTACTTTCCTTTCCTTTGCATTCCAAGTAATTCTAGAAGACTTTGTATTACAGCAGCATCTAAGGCAAGAATATACTTAGTATGTCAATAATAAGAGCAAAATGCCCTTTATCTTTGTTTCAAGAACAAAAAAAAAAAAACTTTGTTAGGCCAAAGGAAAAAAAAAATTGTGTGTGTGTGTGAAAGAGAGAGAGAGAGAGAGAGAGAGAGAGAGAGAGAGAGAGAGAGAGAGAATGAGAATAATTATACCAATTTTGAACTAATGCTCAGAAGTAAAGGAATGTCAGACTCTAAAATGTTCTCAAAGAGCTAAAGCAATGGAATATATATAAGGAAGTAAAACTCAGAAGAAATAAGTTTGAAGCCTTAAATTTTAAAAAATCAATAATGAATAAATATAATCTATTAGAAGATCCTACCTTAAAGTGTTGGACTGATAATTAAATGAGGTGATACATGTAAAGATCTTTGGCAAGTATGCAGTACATCGTTATAGAGTAGCTAAGATGATTATTAAGTTCTATTTCTTTAAAAAGTTTGTGTGTTTTACAAAGCACTGGGTTCTAGTTTCTTTTTCTACTTCTCAAAATATATTTTGCAAAATAAATTAAGAGTGGAAATAATTTTGCTGGGGGTGTGTGTGGTTAATTTCATCAAGTACACTGTTTCCAAGGGTTTTCTAGAACCATCTTCATGTGGACACTATTTGTTAGCTTGAGAGATCACATAAATGCAGCCCTTTTGAGATGAGCACAAACCATCGGCTTGTTGAGTCTTGGAGGCTGATTGGAGACAGGATGAAAGTTCAGAGACTACCCAACGCAAAGTTGGGCTGACTAGTGGAAGTCCAAATTCTAGGAGCAAGAAGCTTGGCTGGGAGGATTGTAAAGGATAGGAAAAGATGTCCTTAACAGAAACAATCTCTAATTTACAAATATCCTCTTAAACACCAGGGAATTTATACGATAAAAAAAAAAAAAAAAAAAAAGACAAAAATATCTTATTCATGAGGGACTTAGATAAATGGTAAAGAATCCCACCATAACTGCCAAGTTCTTCCCTAGCTACTGGATTGTTCTTTTGTGTGAACTGATGTGCTATAGCCCTGTTAGACATTTGTGTTCTTAATTTATTTAAGCAAGTCCCTAAAGACTGTTATGACTCTCTTAGAAGAATCAGAAGATCAAAAGGCATTATTATGTGGGGGTAAGAAGACAAATTGATATCCAAAGTAACAGTAATCCTTGAACATTCATTTGCTAGCTGGATAAATTTAGGTCTGGACTTATCCCCAAGTCTGTTTCCTCATCTGCGATGGAGTTTCTAAGAGCCATGACCTTATAGGGTGACTGCAAGCTTTAAATACGGCTCTTTAGCTTTAAAGCGCTTAGCACAATAAATAGGTAGTACATAGAAAGCACACTATATGAGCTGCTGTTGTTTTCAACATCGTTATTGATCATTTGACTATAAGGCATCCTCAGATCTCAAGGAAATTAGTTTAGAAAAACCAAATTGAGGGAAGAAAAATGTTTTAAAAAGCAGTAAATATGCTTATTTTTAGATGCCTGAACAAGTAAATGAGAGCACAGAGTAAATGAAGTGTTACACACAGAAGAAAAATGAGATGCTCTAGTCAATGCGATGAGGTGAGAAATACCGCAGTCATTCCCTGAGGTGGGTGGGACCAGAAGGCAGGGAGCATCTCTGCTTCTCAGAAGGGAGCACCATGACACGTGTCCAAGGGGCAGAGTCAGCATGGACAGCCCATGACAATTCACCATCCACGGGTTGGTATCAGAACCATTTGAAGAAGTCATACTGCATAGTTAGGGTGGCTGTGTTAAACAGTGTTTAATGCCTTCATCAAGATGTATGCAGTGGTATTTTTCCAAAGATCATTTATCTGTCATCTTAAGGGGCAAAACTAGGAAAATATATTGGAAAACATAAATGACTAACTCACAAAGGCTAGTTGAGATAAATATTTATATCGATCCTTTATCATCCATTTACTGCTCAGTGGCTTATTATATCCACACTTACTACGTCATCTGTTTTAAATGTTCCCATGGGAGTGATTTTTCTTCGCAGCTATGGGGAGGGGGTGCTAATAACATGAGCCATCTCTGCATTTTAATATGGGTATTACATTAATGCACAGTGAACTTCTACGCTGTTTCACAGATCAGTGTGCCTGGTAGACCCAGAATCTAGTAGAAAATAGCAAGACCTTAAAAGAATGGTGCTTTAGAAAAATGAGGAATTCATAACATAGAAATCATAGGTGATAACATTAGGATTGTAATAGTCACTTTTACCTTCCATACATCTCATGCTTTATATATCACAATGCTCAAAATTAATTGCAAATTGAAACAGACAGGAATGTGATGAATACTTATTGAACACCTGCTATGTACTGGAGAAACAGTGAAACATTGTCCTTATGTTCAAGTGGCCCATTGTCTAGTAAGACTGACAAGCTCATAATCAGAGATTATGGAACACTACGGTATGTGCAGTGATAGAGATACACACAGAATAATCTGGAGTAGGGGCACCTAAACTGGTGGGAAGCAGTCAAAGGAAGTTTCATGGAGGAGGAGAACCCCAGAAATGTTATTCACTACACGTTATGAGGCTTACCTATTGTTTGCAGGTACATTCATGATGGTGCATCTCTGTCTATGGCACATGAGGTTTTAAATAATTTTAATATCACACTTTAAATTATCTGAACCAAGTCTTAAAGAACCCTGAGTAGAATTTAGCCAGGTAAAAGTGTGGCGGAGTAGAAGGGCATTCAGGCTAAGGAGATAAGGCGAGCAAAGGCTTGAAGTTCAGAGACAGCAGAAGGAATGTGGACAGTCATAAACAACTCACTGTTACTGGAGCTTAAAGTGTTTGGTGCAGAAGATGAGGCTGCTGACATAGTCAAGGCAAGATGATGGGGGTCCTCGTGAGCCATTGCTCCTGCTGTTCTTCCCAGCATGTCCCCCATATCATTGATGCACATTTGTTCATGTGAATTGTATTAGCCAGTGGAATGTAAGCAATACATGAGAAAGGCCAAACCTGAGAGGAAGATTAAATGCGGTTCTACGACCCTGCCAGCACTCTTTTGTACTTACATCATATCAGAAGGCAACCCACAACCAACATGTACACCAATGAAAAAGAAAGGTTTGATGTTAATGAGTGTGTGTGTCTGTGTGTATATATATATATATATATATATATATATATATATATATATATATATATATATATATATTCCATTATTAATAAATACATTATTTGTAGAGTCCTTTAAAATATCTAGGTTGACAAGCCTATCACCTAAAAATAATGACCTTTTTTTACTAGTTAAAACATTTTAGTGGGAAAAAACTTACTTAAAAGTTGCAATAATAAGTGTGCAAAGAATCCTCATAGTTCTCTTTTTTGGATCCATCTCTTTCTTTCTGTTTTCAAATATAATTGATATACAATATCCTATTTCAGGTGTACATTATAGTGATTTTATAATATATATATTATACATATATGTTTAATTATATATATTTATATATATATATATATATATATATATATATATATATATATTCCCCACAATAAGTCTAGAAATCATCTGTCACTATACAAAGTTATTAGAATGTTATTGACTCTATCCCCTATGTTGTACATTACATTCCCATGAATTATTTATTTTATACCTAGAAGTTTGTATCTTTGAATTCCCTTCACCTATTTCACCTGCCCCCCCAACCCCTTCCTTTCATTTTTGGTGGATGTTTTTATGGGATGTGAAATTCTAGTTTGGCAGTTATTTTCTTTCACCATTTTGAACATACTCTGTTGTCTTCTGACTTCTCTTATTTCTGTTGAGAATTCAACTACATTTCTTATTGTTGCTCCTTTAAAGGATGAGATTTTTAAGATTTGTCTCTTTCTTTTTTGTTTCCAGCATTTTTACTCTGAAGTCCCAAGGTATCTTTTTTTCTACATTTTAGTCCAGCTTGGTGGTTGTAGTGACACTTGAATTTGTGGTTTGATGTATTTCTCACATTTTGGTGAACTCTTTGTTAACATCTCTTCAGATATTGCTTCTGCAACCTTCTTTCTCTTCACTCTTTCTGGAAATTCTAATAACCTATATAACTATACCTTTCCACTAAATCCTGTATGTCTTTTAGTATTTTTTCGTGTTTTTACAATCTCTCTATGCTGCAGTCTTTGTATTTTCTACTGACCAATCTCCCAATTACAAATTCTCTCTTCAGCTTCATTAACTTTATCTAATTCTAGTTATTATAATTTTTCAGTTTTATGATTTACACTTGATTCATTTTAATAGGTTCCACTTGTCTCCTGAAGTTCATCGTCTATTAATTTTTTGTACTAATAGTTATTTTTAAATTCTATCTGATAGATCCAATATATGAGTCTCTAGTGAGTATTTTATTTTATTTTAAGCCATGTATTGTTTTTTCTTTTCTATTGTTTTTTGAACACTTAGTCTAGACTCCTGGTAAGTTGAATGATATAATTTTTTTAATTGTATTGAATGTCAAATATTGTATGTGAAATATTGAAGAGATAATTCAATGCTCTAGTAATATTATTTTCTTTCAGATAAGATTTAATTTTGCTTCTAGCAATATGTTGGGCTGGGGATATACCACCTTAACATAGTTTGGAATTTAGCTGATTTCAGTCTTTGCGAGTGTTAATCTATTTCTGTGTAGCCCTTATTTCTTTGGTGTACCCCTTCAGACATGAAAGGTTTACCTGGGTTCCTTGTTACTGGTGGCCCCTATACTACAGTTTTTGTTGCACAGACCCTTGAGATCACCTAACGTGCAGCTTCAGCCTCTCAGATGCTGCTTTTTGGTGCCCATTATTGGTATTGGGTATCTGGTAGTTTTATGCCTCTGTTTGTATGTGCTACTCCTATTATTGGCCTTTAGGCTGACAAGTTGAATTGACAATTGTCATGAGGCAAAAGCCTGTCCCCAATGTCAGCCTCACCCCCTCACTTCCCCTCTTTGCAGATCTTGACACTGGAACACTCACTGCCTTGATTGCTCTTCAGTACCTTCAAATACATTATTGTTTGAAATATTTAATCCAGAATTTCCACTTGTTTTCAGTGGGAAAATTGGTCTTTTCCTAGCCAGTCTGCTAAAGATAAAAGAACTGTATACCACATTCTTGTGGAGGATTTTACGCCTATTGATTCATGTGATGTTATCAGATTATCATGTTTTTAAAAAGAAAATCATTAGGCTAAGTTTGGGGTATAAGTGGAAGCCCCAAGATAAGTTAGAGCCTTCACAGATAGTCATATTGCATTTAAGTTCCTCAGGAGTGTTTTTCATTAAAAGAATTGAAATCCTTCATATAATGAAACCTCCCTTTGTAATTAAGCATTTTATTTTGTGAATCTTGAGAATTTAGATTTTCATTAAGTGAGGCACACCTGTTATTTTGGAGGCTAGTCTTAGTTCCATTTGAGCGTTTAGAAATCTTGTTAAGTAAGCAGACAGCCTGGTGTTTAAAAAAAAAAAAAATCACATAGTCCTGTGAAGATTTTTTAAAACCATATGACTTTCTTTTTTAAACCAAGTGTTCCAGGAAATATCCATTTTTAAAAGATGATTTGCTGACACTTCAAATCTTGAATCCAAGTTGCTGATTCATGAGGTTTGAGGTTCAAAGAATTGCTTAAAGTTATAGCTTCCCAGGAAATAATCATGTTGATGTCAGAGGAAGTTTGTAGAGCTATGAGGAATTGTAATTACATAGTCTGCTGCTATATACTGCAGTCTGATAGATAAGGGACCGATTTAACAATAGGGCTGACAGCCGAGATATTATCAATTTTTTGTTTGTTTGTTTTTAAAGCTAGCAATGATGTATCTCATGCCATGACTTCAATCCAAACCTACATAAATATGAAATTGCTGAGCTACAAGCGAGACACAGAGCCAATGGGTTAGAAAATGTAACTGTCTGACTATGTAAAACTATAAAAAAAGTGCATCACCGATAGAATGAATATATTCTTGAGGTAATCTTGTCATGTTAGGTATTTATAATAAACTTTACCACATCCTGGGATATAAAGAAAACACCAGCCAATATATGAGGCAGTCATATTATTAAGTCATATATTCATCAATCAAAAATATAATCTTGGGGCAATTTCTTAATAGTTCCTTACACCTAATAACTATAAAAGATGCTCTAAAAATGTCAAATTTACCATATGTTATCTGTTGTAAGAAGGACAGGTTTTTTCATTCTGTCATCTCTTAAATTAGCACTTGGGCTGTGTATCTTTCATAGTGCTTCATAAATAGGGGAGGCAAAATAAATCCTGCCCTACCTGTGGAATACACTAATTTATAAGAATAAAAGGGAAAGTTTTGATTCTTCTTTTTCAATCGTTTTCATTCTGTTCATGAACCACCAGTTTGATTATCTTGGTAGGACTTTTAAGTTTAAGAAATAATTTTTGTTTTATTATTAAAAATATTAACTCAAACATATAATACATAAAAGTAAATAAAAGAAGACATGTAGTGCCTACCTATAAGCAGTTACATTACTATTTTCCCATATTTAGAGCTATTTTTCTTTAAGAAATTAACTTTATACTGATGCTAGTTTCTTCTTCCTATTCTTTCTTCTTTCCTAGGTTTATAGCCTATTTAAGGTTAGTGACTATCGATTATATAAATTTTATTGATTTTACATATTACATAGAGTATACCTTGATACTTTTATGCATGCAAATACCTGTACACAATATATAGTTTTATTTTATACAACTTAAAATTATATAATGGGATGATGTTATGTGCAACTTGCTTTTTCATTGTTAATATTACACTTTTCAGATTAATTTATGTGGATGTACGTACTTTATTTATTATCAGATAAGATTAAATGTATGAATAAACTTGTTTGTTTTTTCCCTAGTAATAGACACTTGGATTATTTTCTCTTTTTGTTTTCTCTTTTTCAATCATTGTGTAATGAATACACTTGTACAGTTGTCTTTGTACACACTTGTACGAGCTTCTCTAAGTTGTTCATCTAGAAGTGAAATTCAATTAGAAAGTACTAACTTGCTCTCTGGACTGGTTGTATAAATTTTTACTCATACCACTCTGATTTCTCATCCCCTCCCCCACCTACTCATCAACACCATCAACACGTGGTATTATCTAAGATTTAAAAAAACAAAAAAACAAGCTAACAAAAAACTATCTAGACTCCTCTCATCATGACCATCAAGCAGAATAATATGTTTAAACATAAAGACTGGGAAAAACAAAGTCATGTACTTTAAATGTTACACATTAAGAAAAGACTCTCCCTCCCCCCCCCCCCCCAACCCCAGCACACCTCCCAGGTTGGAAAAGCAGTATCTCTCATTGTTGGACCCAAACTAGCATTGTTGGCGTTTGTTCCTCCTGACAGTTATAGAATTTTTCTTTGTAGCCATAATAAATGCTTCATCTGTCAATGTATATAACCAGTGCTGCCCTAGCTTGTAGCTCAGAAAAGTAGCGAAAGAAATTCTCTTGAAAAACAAATGCTATCTGGGAAATGATACATGTTGCTTCCCTCTTCTGAACTGTAACAACGCTTGAGATCAATTACACAACAAGAAAACCTGTCTGACTTTACTGAAACCAGCTTTTCCCAAACTTAAAAAAAACATCTAACCCCAACTAATAGGAACACACTGGAGAAGACTAATCCAACCCCCCTAAAGGCTGTATTGGCACAGAATTGAATATTAGAAACTTAGGCTCAAATCCAGGCTTCTACCATTTATTGGTTCTGTCATCTTCAGCAAGATATTGACTGTCCGTGATCCTCAGTTTTCTCATCCATAAAATGAATATGCAGTTTTCCTTACAGGTTGTGAGAGCTAGTCTACACAGAGTACCTAGCATGGACTGGCCCTAAGCGGCATTTAGTACGTGCAGGATTATCCTTGTGTTTTCATGTTTATGAGGCAGCATCATGGACTTGTTCTCCATAGTGCAAAGTGTCCATTTCATTCTCGAAAGTTACCCCCATCAGGCATGTGTAGGCTATCTGCCATATGTAGAAAATCATAATAGTTCATGATTGGCTAGACCTCAGTAACAAAAGCCTTAATCTTTTCAGCCTGTTCTAACAGGATAGGTTTCAAGCCTTCTTGATTTCAATTTATCTTCTGAAGTTTTCCTGTCGCTTCTTTATATGTTGCTCAATCTACAGAAATAGGGAATGCATGTAATATTGGATATTCATTCCATCTTTTTACAGAGCCTCATAGAACCATCAGACTAAAATACTTCTGCTCGGATCTTGTCCATTCCCATAATATTATAGAAGAAACTGAAGTCCAAACAAGTTAAAGGTAAACATTTATATAAGGGAAGGATAATGTGGTGTAACAGTCCCACCTACTAATGTAGCTTATTGCATGGCCCTTTGACACAGACAGTCTTGGGTGCAAATATTTACCCTTTACATGTGACCCAAAACAGATTATTTAGGCTGTCATAGCCTCAATTTTCTTATCTGTAAAACAGGTGAAATCATATTGTCTACTTCAGTTTGTGCTGGGAGGAATGGATGAGGTAAGGCAGCCCCAGGCATAAGGAATGCTCAACAGATACTCATTTCTCTGTGGGGATGTTTCTCTCGGCTCCAGAAGTCTGTTGCGTTCCTATTGCTTTCAAATCTTTATTGAGTTCAAGTTCAGTATCTGCAATGCTGATTGAAAGCACATGTCTAATGAGGGTCTTAGACAGAATTGAGGATGTTGTGTTTAAGTGAGAAGTGTATTATGGTAATTATCATAAAATTTATCCTCACCTCAATAAGGCTTATTCTCAGGGTGAATAGGAGGAGGACACGAGCATCTTTAGATGATACGATTAATCATCGCAATACTGTATCACCATTATAAAGAGCTATAATTTATTTAGCAGCTGCTGTGTGCCAGACATTGTGCTAGGAACTTTATTAGATTATCATTATTGTTCCCAGTGGTTTTGTAAAAATTAAAACAGTAAAGAACAGATCTTATTATTATAAGGCACGGTGGTAACGTAGGAGGTAGTAGTAATTTTAGCCCTGCTGCAATCTAATATTCATTGAGAGCGGACTATGTGACCCATATTATGATCAGCACCTTATCAGCTTTATTTTGTTTAATATATACGACACCCTGGGTATTTACTATTACTCATGTTTTACAGACGTGGAAAACAAGGGCTAGACAGATTAAGTAGTTGTCCAATGTCGTGTTGACAATAAATGTTGAAGCCAGAATTTGAATCCAGCTCCCTCTGACACCGTAGCCCATAACCAGCATCCTCCTAAGTATCCTTGAAAAACGGCATCCATTGTTTTGGTGCTTTTTTTCACAGTCCTGCCTTGACCTGGTACTCAGTCTCATAAACTTGGGGAGTGGATTTTGTTTACCCCTGAGGAAACTCCATTTTTGAAGCTGTAATCTCAATTTGAACAAGATCACAAGAATATGTAAATGAACTCACAAGAAGACACAATATATTTCCCTGTAGACAGTCACTTGAAAACCCAAAGTATTTGAAAGGTTGCTTCACCTCCTTCCAAAACATGAATGTTGAGACCCAGTAGGGGGCGTGAGATACATGACCTCAAAGACTAAGGTGCTGGTCCAAGACAGCCTGATGGATACTCCCCTTAAGAGAGGTAGACGGGTATCAGGTGATCTGGCTGAGCTATAGTCCCTAGAACACTATAAGGCTCAGGGAGCCGCCATGCTCGCCATTCCAATGGTGACTGCCTTATTCCTACAGGCATTTCCTTTCGTCAGCTACAACAGAACCACATCTTAAAGGAAGGTTAGGTTTTTAGGTTTAAAGGGAAGTACTAGTACTATTGTCAAATTCCCTTGGATAGCCCTTAAATTGCTTGTAAAACATACTACTCATGTTTGTACCATGTGAAAGGTTGACACAACATCTCTTTGTTAGCCCTCTCTTTGCTAGTCCAACAGCTCATTTTCCTAGTAGTAGTGGAACTGCTAGTGTTTCTCCATACAAGTACTACAGGTAGTGGCTCACCTTTGGGGCTGGGTAGTGTACAATGAGCAGGAATTGACCCTACCTGTATAATCCACTCACTTGGGACCTCTCACTCAGTGGCGTGTGTTCATTTATACTCAGTTGGTGGGTACAGAAGCACTGCACACTGGCTATTGAAGTTACTCCTTTTTTCATTCCCTGGAAGTTGAGAAACAAATTCTGATTAGTGAAGTATGTAAGTAACCTCACTTTTCATTTATCTACTTTCATCCATTTTGCATCTTTTTTCTGGTTTATCACTTAAAGGCCAGTCCTATTATTTTTACAGATCCTATTACATTGCCACCCACGAGCTTCTCATACTCATCTTTGTTTTCTCTCTGCTATAAAAAGAAAAAGCGAAAGCTGAGACAGGTCCATGGCTGGTGCCATCACGGGTTGGAAGTGGTCATCCCAAAGTTTGATGCCCAAGTCCATCCTCTTCGCATTGTAATCGTGTTTCTTCAAATTGGTTTTCATGAAATGCCAAAGTATGATGGCTCTGCTGACATGTACTTGAGGTCTAAAAGATACATCGAATAGGTGATTAATAGATAGATAGATAGATAGATAGATAGATAGATAGATAGATAGATAGATATTAATTCCTGGTTTTAGTTGTTATGTTCTTAAAAAAAAAAAAGAAGAAGAAAGCATTTTCTTTATGGCCTACGGCTACTTCCTAACTGAGAACTACCAAAATATATTAGAATCCATGTTTGTGTTGTATTCTAATGGTGTTAGTGTGAAGATATGCCAATTTTTTTTTGTTTGTTTTGTGGTGAAATGAATCTTTTAAAAAAAGAATAGAGTTGAACTTGATTAAAAAATTGTGCCTTTCTTCCTAGTGAGGTACAAATGACATAATTTAGGTTATAAAAAGAGATTTCCTAGGAGTGTTTGAATAGAGGAAAGTAGTAGGCAAATCAAGTCTCACCAAACCCTACCGTAAAGGATGCCACATTCCCTTGAGCTTGTATCTCAGCAATAAATGCCACAATTCACTTTCAGGAAACAACTGAATAGTGTTACTTTAGTGGTTTTATAGTTTTATTCTCATTTTTATTAATTTGATTTCAGGGTTGGACAAGTTCTAGAAACATGTTTGCATAGTCTTTGTTCACATTTATGGCATGCTATATGAACATCTCTTTGATTATTTTATATGAAATAATTTTCTAACACACAGTTGGGGAGATTCCATGATTTTTTTCTTTTAAAATAGGGTATGAACATTGTTCACAGGTATGAACTACTGCATATATTTGTTAGTTTGTTTTAGCAAAAACATATATAGCACTTTGCAAATACAACTAAATCTCACCAGTACTAAGATATTCTCCCATGCCCCGCTCCACACTCATTTAAACTCTCCAAAATCAGTATGTAATTCAATGCCATTTTTTTCCCTATTGGTGTATAAAATAGCACTGCCTCCTGAATATTAGATTAAAAACCAAATTGATAGCTCATTTAATCCTCATATTAACAATTGTAGAAGTATTATTATCCCCACTTTTGAGGTGTGGAAAGTCAGGTATAGAGATATCAATGAACTTGTCCAAGGTCAAACAGCTAACATGTGGTGAGGTCAGTCTTCTCCTCAGGAGGTATAATTAGAGTTTCTGCTCTAACCAATACAACTACAATGCCTGCACCAAGTATACTGTTCATAATGTACAAATTAAAATTTCCCCATTTGTTATTACCAATTGTTACCGCCTAGCACATTGCATACTAAATTGGCTTAATTTCTGATTAATATCCCCTGACATTTTTACCAAATACTGCCATTGTCATTTTAAGACTGGAAGATTGACAAGTGCATGAAGCACATTAATCTTAGAAGTTACAACTGGGAATTGAGTTCCTCTGAATTCATAATGTGATAGAAAATATTCTGTCTTCACCAGTGATTAATTATATTAACTGAGGCCATTGTCATTTTCTCATTTAGATTTTTCAGTATAGGAAAGCAATGGAGTGGATATTACATACAAAAGAGATTCAGAATAGCCTTCAGAAGGTTTGGAACACAAATCTTGAAGACCCACCAGAGAATTTCCAAGGGTGATAGATGTGAAAACTCAACATCTGTTTTTGAGAACAAAGGGGAAGGTTACAGTTTACTGTAAGGTCTTTGGTGCTTTGAGTGTGTGTGTGTGTGTGTGTGTGTGTGTGTGTGTGTGTGTGTGTGTAACTTCTTGGCTTTAAACAACTGACCAAGACAGGAGGACAGAGTGAGAATATAGCAGAATTGGATGTCTTCGTGTCATATAGAAATAGCCGCTTGTATGAACCCTCTTGAATGTAAACATGTACATTAACTGCCATGATTTATTGAGATAATGCATTGGTCCATGGCCATTTGTGTGGTATTTAAAGAAAAAGAAATTCCCCCACTTGATCCATGTGGCCTATTGTTTCCACTTTTTTAGATATTTGCAAATATTAGAAACAACTCCAGTCATATATTGTTATGACAAAAGGAGTTTATTTTACAATTGATGTGCTACTCTGTATTTATTGCATATTTATTAATACTGCATATAATTCCTTCAGGATATTATATGTTAGCTGCAGACACGGTGTATCAGTTAACTTTTATTGTTAACATTCCCCACCCCTAAAACCTAGTGGCTTTAAAACAACACCTATTTATTTAGTCCATGGCTCTGCAGATTGGCAATTTGGGCTAGGTTTAGCTGAGTAGTTATTCTGGTCTCAGGTGGTCTCACTTATGTTCCTGTGGTCAGCTGTAGGGTTGGACAGGGGCTGGCTTATCTCACACAGACTGAAGGATGACAGCTCGTCTCAGTTCCACGTAGTCCCTCATATTCTAGCAGCTTAACCTGCTGTTTTCACATGGCAGCTGGGCAGGTGTTTAAGAGACTGAGTGAAAGCTTGCAAGTTTCTGTAGGCTTAGCCTCAGAACTGGCCCAGGGTCACGTCTGTCTCATCAGTTTAGCTAAAACCAATCACAATACCAGCCCGTGTTCAAACGGAAGGTACATAGACCATCTTTTGACTGGAAGAGCTGCAAATACACACTGGAAAGAGCAAGAACACAGGAAGGGATGGAGAATAATGGCCGATTTTGCAATTTACCACACTTACCTGTCCTGTGAGCTGAGCTGATACTCTTTTTTTTTTTTTTTTTTTTCCTGTTCTTCCTTGGTACCATTTGTGGATTTATTCTACAAGAGCATCCACCATTAGATTTTTTTTTTTTTTTCTTAGAGGGAGGTTGAAGAACACAAAGACTATAGTCTCCCAAACGAGCAACCCTTACCAGAATGCCTTGCTATCTAATGGTATCTATGATTACCTGATATCTACACATAATTCTACCATAATTTCAAACTCTTCTTCCAACCCACCAACCAGACTGGCTGACAGTATATAAAAGGACTGATTCAAATGTAATGGGAACTCTCTAGAAGATGATAGAAGATGAGTTCTTAGAGCAGTGGAAGGAACCTAGGATCTGGTAGTTCAGAAAGGAGAAGTCTCAGAGAAAGTACAGTTATCCGCAGACATAAACTAGGGAGTAAATGCGTTTTATTTGGCGTCAAAATACTGAGCTAGGCCCAAGAGGTGGAAATTACAAGAGTCAGGTTATGGCTTATTATATGAAAAAAGGTAATATTTTAAACCATTAGGGCTTTTCAAAACTGAAAAGGGTGCTGTCGGATAGTGGTTAACAGCAAGGTAAATCTGGAGTCAGATAGGCATGAAAGCAAGTTCTGTCTCTCATGCTTCCTATCTGTGGTCTTGGACCAGTTAATTAACCTCCCTCATCTAAAATGGGACTAATAAAAGTTTGTGCTTTCTAGTATTATTATGAGGATTCATAATAATAGATAACATCTATGGAGGTTCTCATTGCAGTGGCTGGCAAGATAAGAGCGCAAAATGGTTAATAGTTAATAATAAAAATATCTACATGCTTGAAACTGACTAAAGGCCTTTGTAAACAAACAGTCGGTGACATACCAGGAAGTAAAGAATACTAGCACTTATATGCATTCTGGGTAAATGAGACCTGTCTATTCTATGGGAGATTTTCTCCCACCCTGTTACAATTGCCACTGTCAATTCAGTACAAAAAGAAAAACAAAATCTACTTTCTATTCTGTCTATAAAAACAGATTTTTACTATTTTCATCCAAGGCTAATTACCATGGATTTTAACCTTATTTTCTCTTGTTGGAGTAATCAATAATTCTCAGTGTGCAAAGACATCTACTTCCAACTATGACTTTATCTAAAAATCATTATTTTAATGATCATAAAAGCTCATTTACTTCCTTTTGCCAACATCATTCTTCACTAGACCATTGCTTTAGGTGACTTAGGAAAATCAATTCAAGGGAAAAAATGCAGTGCCCATAGGAGGTCAAATAATGGTGGATGGTGCCCAGAGCAATGGCTTCTGATTGCCAATCTCCTAGAGTGGGTGTTGGGTTTGGAAACAAATCACTCCGCCAATGGCCATCTTATCAGTTTGTTTGTAAATTGGGGCTATTTGAGTAATGGGCATTTCAGAACTTTAGCTGTCCTCTTAATGTGCTTGGGAGACTTAGATGAAAGATGCTAAGAGTATTCCTAGGAAGGGAGGTTGTTTGAGTGATCAGCTGCTGACTTTTGTTACTGTGGGTGAGCGGTCAGGAGGGTTCAGGGGGCGGAAAGCAAGCCGTGTCTGTGTCCAACAACCTGCTTAAAGCAAACACCTGTGAAAATCCCTACTTCATACCAGTAAGAAACTATCAAAAAAAACATTTGAACAACAGCTGCTATTCTGAATATATATATATATATATATATATATATATATATATATGTATTTTGCATATTCATATTCTCTATATGTCATATATTCTCTATACATCTCCATATGCTATATATATATCTATATTCATATTCTATATAGATCATTATATATCATCTATCATATATAATTTTTATATATTATATACGTGTGATAAACATATATATGTGTATATATACATATATATGTATATATACCACGTTTCCCCCAAAATAAGACCTAGCCAGACCATTAGCTCTATATTCATATTCTATATATATATCATTATATATCATCTATCCATATATAATTTTTATATATCATATACATGTGATAAACACATATAATATATGTGTATATATACACACACATATATATGTATACATATATATGTGTGTGTGTGTGTGTGTATATATATATATATATATATATATATATATATATATATGTATATATACCATGTTTCCCCCAAAATAAGACCTAACCAGACCATTAGCTCTAATGCGTCTTTTGGAGCAAAAATTATATAAGACCCAGTCTTATATTATGTAAGACCTGGTATTATATTATATTATATTATATTATATTATATTATACCCAGTGTAATATCATATCATATCATATATTATATCATATCATATTATACGGGTCTTATATTAATTTTTGCTCCAAAAGACACATTAGAGCTGATGGTCCAGCTAGGTCTTATTTTCAGGGAAACACAGTATATATTTATCATATATTTGAATGGATAAGGTGGAAACTAATTTACAAAGGATATTGGAAAAACAGCGTAATTATCACACAGTCCTAAAGGTTGCTTATAAGAAGTAAAACACTAAAATTGAATTGCTTTAACAACACTAGCCAAAGGCTTGGATTTTGTAAGTGCAGTACCTTACTTCTAAGACTACTCACTAGGGAGAGCTGCACTCTAATACGGCCACGCTGACCAACGTGGTAGCCACTATCAACAGATGGCTATGGAGCACTTAAAATGTGGCTATTTCTAATTGAGATATCCTGTAAATATAAAACACGCACTGGATTTTGTAGACTTAATACACTGACAAGATTGAAAATACCTCATGAATATTTTTATGTTGATTTTGAAATAATATTTTGAATAAATGTGGTTAAATAAAATATTTATATTTCAAAAGATTCTTTTTACTTTTTAAAAAAAATAAATATTTGACTTGCATTTGTAATTCACATTTTCTTAATATTGGATAGTGCCAGGCTAGAGTTACTCAAAAGGAGGTCGTCAGACCAGTGGCATCACCATCCCTTGGGAGCGTATTAGAAATTCAGACTCTCAGCCTTGTCCCAGACCTATTGAATAAGAACCTTCATCTTAACAAGAGTCCCAGTTAATTCATATACATATTAAAGTTTGAAAACCATTGGGTCAAAGTGCAGTGGAGCCAGAGTGGATTGATTAAGAGGAAAGGACACTGTGAGAGTTTTCAGTACCCACGTTTCATCTGTGATGTCTCTTTGGCCTCAAGTTTCTTTGGTGTGTCCAGCCTATCACTGTTCACATAGATCTTCCGTGACACCCTGTCCATGATTTCATAATGGAAGTAAATGGGAAAAATGTAATTCAGGTAGCAGAAAATTTACCATCTAATCAACTTTTTAAGAGTTACGTTTTGGAAAGCTGAATTTTTTGTATCCTATTTTGACTATTTTTTTGTGTATGATCCTGCTTGATGATAATCGAAGAAGGGCAGGGCCAAAGTCTCCTTCCTCACTATTTTCCCTCTTTCATTTGTGAGTCTCAGCTCTGAGGTGAGAAAGGTTTTCCTTGACCATATCCTCCCTCTTCCACCAGCCAGGCTCTGCCAATTGCATTAACCTGCCTAAGCTTCCTAGCACTTGCATCTTGCTGCCATTCTTATCACTTCTTAAATGCTTATTGTCTACTTTCTTTGAAAGAACACAAGTTTCAGGAGGGAAGGACTTTTCTTTGTTCACCTCTGCAATGACTCCTGACAACTACTCCAACTTAGGCCATACATCTGAGGTTACGGGCAGTCTTCTCAAAACTGCCACCGCTTCAGACACCAGCTGTATGCTTGAGGGTTCCAAGGCCACCCTCACTTCCGATCAACTGGCTACAAATTTGAAGTTTCCCACTACCCCCTTAGATGTGATAATTCTCTAAATGATTCACAGAACTCAGCAAAATGCTATACTTACTATGACGGTTTTGTTGTAGTGAAAGGATACAAACTGGAACCAGCCAAAAGAAGAGACACATAAGGTGAGGCCTGAGAGTGTCCATAATGCAAAGATTCCATGTCCTTAAGAACATGTCACCCTACTGGCACATCAATGTGTGACAATATTTCAAGTATAATGCCAACCACGGAAGCTCTCCTGAGCTTCAGTATTTAGTTTTTATTGGGGTTTCATTATGTAGGCATGACAGATTAAATCACTGGCCGTGAGGTTGAACTCAATCTCTGTCCTTACTCTTTTCCCCAGAGGTTGGCTGATATCACATGGCTCAAAGCCCCAGTCTTCTAACCACCCCCATCCTGAGTCACTCTATAGCTTAAACTATCTAGGAGGCTACTACAAGTCACCTTATTAGCATGAAGTCAGGTGTGGGTTAAGGGGCGGACTGTGAATAACAAAGACATCCCTACACTTGGGAAATTCCAATGTGTTAGAGGCTCCCTCCCAGGAACTAGGAACAAAAGCCAGTCAAGTTCTTTCTGACACAGGAATCTCTCTATCCCTAATGCCTATGACCTACCTCTCTATCCCTAATGGCGGATTGTGTATACGCTTCAAGTATTTGGATGAGTGGCATTAAGTAAGGGCTTAATAAAAAGTTTGTCGGTGGAATGATTATGCTTTTAATTCTTAAGTTAGACGTACTGTCTCAGAGTTTGGCCAGAGATTCAGCCTTTCTAATGCCTCAGAGAAGTGCAGCATTGTTACACAGAATTAATTACAATAACGGAGGTGAAGTACATAAATCTTTTACTATTTCTTCTAATGCCAGCGCCATGCTAATGGAGGGAAATCAGCTCTATAAAATGTCTGCAAATGGTATTTGAGCCTTTTTCACTTGTAATTAATTATTGACAGTTTACTCTCATTATACACTTCCAGGGAGGAAAAACAAATGAACAAACAAACAACACTGGTTATTAATACTTCAAAAAACCTCCCATATTGTAATTTCTTTTTATTGTTGTTGATTATCTTGGGGTCCTCCAAAAAAACTGCTCTGTTGAGAAATGGTCATGATACACTTTTTTGATTTCCAATATTGGTTGCAATAGCAAAAGTGCTACCTTGGCTTCTCAGGAGAAGCAGAAACACTGAGGAAAAAAAAGCAACAACAAAGAGGCAGCCAATGAATGGGAGAAGATATTTGCAAACAACGCCTCTGATAAAGGAGCTAATATCCAAAATATGTAAGGAACTCATACAACTCAACAACAAAAAGACAACCAATCTAATTTAAAAATGGGCAGAGGACATGAATAAAAACTTATCTCAAGAAGACATACAAACAGCCAACAGATATATGAAAAAATGTTCAACTTCACTAGCTATTAGGGAAATGCAAATCAAACCCACAATGAGATATCACCTCACCCCAGTTAGAATGGCTATCATCAACAAAGCAAATAATAACAGGAGTTGGGGAGGCTGTGGAGAAAAAGGAACGCCCATACACTGTTGGTGGGAATGCAAATTGGTGCAGCCGCTATGCAAGGCAGTGTAGAGGTTCCTCAAAAAAGAGAGAGAGAGAGAGAGAGAGAGAGAGAGAGAGAGAGAGAGAGAGAGAGAGAGAGAGAGAAGAACGAAAGAAAGAAAGAAAGAAAGAAAGAAAGAAAGAAAGAAAGAAAGAAAGAAAGAAAGAAAGAAAGAAAGAAAGAAAAAAGAAAGAAAGAAAAAGAAAAGAATAGAATTACCATATGACCCAGCAATCCCTCTCTTTGGTATCTACCCCAAAAATGTGAAAACGTTTATCTGTAAAGATATATGTGCTCTGATGTTCATTGCAGCTTTATTCACAGTGACCAAGACATAGGAACAACCAAAGTGTCCTTCAATAGATGACTGGATAAAGGAGATGTGATATATATACACAATGGAATACTACTCTGCCATAAAAAAGATGTAACAGTGTAATTTGCGACAACATGGATGAATCTTGAGACTATTATGCTAAGCAAAATAAATTAGACAGAAAACGTTGAGAACCATATGATTTCACTCATATGTGGGATATAAAACTGAAGGCAACAAAGGAACAAGACAAATAAATAAACAAAAACTCATAGACACAGACAATTTAGGAGGGTAAGAGGGGAGGGGGGATGGTAGAAGAGGGTAAAGGGGGGTCTAATACATGGTGATGGAAGGAGAATTGACTCTGGGTGATGAACACACAATGTGAGACACAGATGAGGTATTACAGAATTGTACACTTGAAACCTATGTAGTTTTATTGACCATTGTCGCCCCAATACATTTAAAAACAAACAAACAAACAAACTAGCAAAAAACAGGCGTTTTCAGTTTAAATAAGATTAAACCAGGCATGAGATTGAATAGGTGACCTAATGTAATTTCAGAACTCTCAATGATTTCTGTGATAGTGAAGGGGGGGGACAGAAAATTAGAGGAATTTGGAATCCAGGATAGGATTGGGCTCACAGAGAGCTAAAGGTTTGTGGTTTGGGGAACAACCTCCTACTGTTTATGAGTCCAGGTCAAACCTATTATGACGTTCAGGAGAAAAAAAAAGAAATGAGCTGGTGTTTTTATGTTTATAAATCTACAACCCTGTTTTAGTACCCGTTAGCCAAATGATTTGGGGTGAGCTACCCAACCTCTTGATATCAGTTTCTTCATGTATAAAATGGGAGAACCATTCCCATTTGAAAATAGCATCTACACGACAGGGTTGTTGTGAGGGTTAGGTAAGGCTGTGCGTAAATGCTCTTAAAGTATGTGGCAGTGAGCTGTAGAGTCCATAAACATCAGTTCTCTCCCTTTTAATCTGCATGTTTTCTCATGTCACATTCTTAACACTTGAGAGGTGTGAACAATGCAAACCTTTTTCTAGAAAATTCATGGATTCGGGGTTTTCTTGAAAGGACCTCTTTTTTCAGGCTGTCTTTTGATAAATCTGTCAGACAATTCCAAACGCCCACTCTGCTTCTGTTGCTGGGATATTTCTGAAAAATGTTTGTTTCTTCCTATCAGTGTTCACATATGGGAGCTTCCTCACTTTTCTTTGTACGTGTGGTTGGTTTTTCAAGATGAAATGAAGAACGGGCACAGGAACCATGGTCCCTTGTGGATTGTTTGGCATAAAATGGCACGGCCTTTACTGATCCTGTTATTTTCAGAAACGACGCTTCTTATTTTCCTTCTCATTTCCAATCAGAACTTGGCAGAACTTGATTTATTGGTGGCTACAGTCATTGGGCAAGTTTCTTAACATGTCTAGGTCTGAGTTTCCCTGTCCATATGATGGGGATGACAGTTTGTGCCTTACCTGGTGTGGGAATCGAAATGAGGGTCCTATGCGGAGTGTCCAGCCTGGCCCTCAACTGGCGCGGAGATGGCCTTTTCCTACTCAGCTTTCCTATCAAAGGGACACAGGTTCTGTTTTGGACACTGGTGACTTTCAATGTCTTGGCTCTTGACATTCACATCTAGACAAAGTCATGTCAATTGATGGCAAAAGAAGCCATATATCTCATGATGCTTCTTATTGGTTCGGTGATTCCCTGTGAAATACTTCAGAGACACCCTTATATCCACTATGTAAGCGAGCGTAAGTGGCATATTAGGTATAGTTAGGATTTTGATTAGGGATTTACACTCCAGGGTGCTCAGCTAGCATCATTACTAGGAAAGCTCTACTCTAAAAGGGTCTACTGTAAGGGCTTCAGCTATCTTTATTTCTGAGTAACCCAAACATTTTGCCGATTAGCTTAATAAATGTGTTTAATGGTGAAACTAATTGCTGTTAACGAGCATAATGGTTGAGCGAAGTGAGTTCTCATTTGTGAAATTAACAGAATTTAGATTATGTGGCTTGGCTGACATATATGACATATATGGAATTTTTGATATATGGTATTATATCTATATATCATATGATATTTCAATCAAAAGCAATAATTTGTGATAAACAGAAGTGTCTGGACGCTGATGGTAACCACTTTGAGCCCCTCTGGTAATTGCAGAAGTCAGACGTGACTTGTATTCATCTTTTGCTATCAGTATATATTGAGTATTACAATCTTAATGCAGTTTTCATGTCTTAAAATGTGTATACCTTTTTTTGGCACCCTCTCTATATAGTACTTATAGTCCGAATGGATATGTAGGGATGGATTAAACTATTATCTCTACATTTATACGTATTTTTAAGTTTCCATTAAAAATAATCTAGTGAAGCCTCCAATCTGAATCCTGTGGGAAGGTGTGACATGGTCCTGGGTCCAATCTCAGATTTCTGGGTGCTGATGCTGACTTTAGCGTGACTCGTATTCTCTCTGAGATGTTGTTATATCTACTTTCAGTAAACCTTCTGGCAACTGAGTGGTCAGAACCTCTAAAAGGATAGTGACCTGGGGCTGCAGGAATTTACAGAACAGCTCTATGAACTGGTTTGTCCTATTTGCTAATAAACGTTTGCTTTAAAATGTGTGCAGATGGCAAAAGTTGATGTGAGACTCATTTTTGTTGCAACTTTGGTAATTAACTTACAGGTAAGTAGCTAACACTCACCCACCTCAAACCTTCCGATGGTAGGTCTGAACCAGCGAAAAAAGCACCTGAGAATTGTGTACAGATTGGCCTATGTCAGTTCTTAGTAGCATTGCTGAGACCGGAAGGGCTGACTGCGAAGGAGCTGACTCTGAGGAATCAGGCCCCTGTGGCAGAGGTAGAGGGGGTAAGAGAG